>NW_015090920.1:10896769-11167005 GCF_001431845.1 Calidris pugnax
TGAAGCACAATTGCACTGCTTCACAGCGTCTCCATAGGGTCAACATTTTGGATTCCCTTCTGCTTTGAATGGAATAATTGGGTTTATTCTGCTTTGTGGTGAGACAGGAGGAAAAAAAAGAAAAAAAAAAAAAAAAAAAAAAAAAGAAAGTTTCAGGGAAGCCTCAGCTGTCCTTTAGTATTTTCTAAGGAAAAGCTAAAAATCAAAGCATATTATCAAAGAAGTTTGAGTAACATTGGAAGGAAGGATCGTTGCCTCTGAAACTGGAATGTCTGAAAAAATTGTGGGTATTCCAACATCTGCCTATAGCACACCTGGTGTGATTAACTCCATAGATAGTGATTTTTACTACTCTAGGAGAATACAAATAAAATGAAAAAATAACTTAAAAAAAAAATATTTTCATTGACTTATAACTTGCACAAACAGTTTCCCACTGTAAACTTTGTACTGATACCTATTTGTGGGTTGCCAGGTACCAGTTTACAGTCAGCATGAACAAATCAAAGCATTTAATTTCCACTATGCTGCCCTAACTAATTTTTCAGTTTTTATAAATAACATTAACATCTCATCTATAATTCAAACCCCAAGCCCAGGTACTGCCTTTAATGTAGATCTTTCCGGAGTCCTCATACCATTGAGTTAATTTAATCTCACTCCAACTTCCTACACAATTTTTTTTTTAAAGGGTAGGCTTTCTGGTGTGTCCAAACAGATGAAATTAGCACCTTGGCTTTGTATCTAATGTATTTCAATCGTCTCTTGTCAGCCTCAACCTCCTCCATTTTTCACCACAGAAATCCTCTCAAAATGCTGCACAAGAAGTCCATTTTCCTCATTAATAGCATGTATCCTGTCAACTCTGTTTTCCTTCAATGGTTTTCTCTTTTCTCTGAATTAAATAAAAAATTGTCTTCCTATATCACCAGTTCCCATGGGCGCTACTTAGGTGTCACCCTCTTACATTCCCCACCAGTTCCACGTCTATTGAATTTTCAAAGATGTTTCTATAGTCTCTTCTTGAGACCATTTTTTATATTTGGAAACAGTTGCAGATCTCCTAGAACCACTCCACTATCTTCTTCCTCTTCTCCAAATTTTACCAGAATGCTGCTAGACCATGAAGATTATAAAACTTTTGTTCAAGACAAGGAGCAGATGGGATGCAAACACTAACTATATCACAAACTCTTGCTTCTTGCCATATGAAGGATTTTTATTTCTATGTGTAATCTTATTCCAGTGGACGCATGAACAGAAGAACATACATGCTATAACAAAAATCATCAACCTGCGATGACTTATAATTTCATTGTAACTTCAACTTCAAACTATTTGTCTTTTAAAAATCTTGAAGTCACATTAGCCCATTTTTTTCTGGACTCTTCTCTTTTTTTCCACATATTTTCCATTCAAAACAGAAATAAGTCCCTGTTATTTTCAGTTGAAAACATACAGAGACAAGTATGAATTTCAAATTCTTAGATGACTCAAAAAGGGCCACACAACACCAGAATTTCTGACAACTCTCAGTAAACCACTTACACTGGTTATCGTCAAAATCTCTTTCAGCGAGATTTTCACTGCCTTTTCATGAAACCTTCAATTAGGGTACCCCGAGATTTTTAAATGACAAATATATTAAGGTCCTGGGCTTTTGCACATTGGCAGTTCATTTTTACCTTCTCTATTATTCATCGACTCAACCTTTCTACAGACTTCATTCTGTACTTGAAAAGGCAGCTTCATTTTTTTATATCATTGTTTTCATAGTTACTGGTTATCTTAAAATAATTCCTCAGACAATTCTCACCTCAATTTGGAAACTCAGACAAAATCCCCTTATTTCCCCCTACCACAACTTCTTATGACAGTAAAACTTTCCATAACTAAAGAATACTTTTATTTTAAATACCCCTACACTCTTTTTTTACTTAATCTCACTTTCACTTACTCTTTCCTTTTTACTTCAGTGTTACCACTATACTTACACCCAATACACCACTCTTCACTTTCACCTCATGGACTGTTTCTCAGAAAAGTATAAAATGCCTGAGCATTGCAATTTCTCATGCATGTTGGAACAACTTAAATATGCAACTTACTTTGTTGTAGGCAATGCTGAGATAGCTGTATAAAAAACTGTACTCTCTCATTAATAAATGTCTGATGAGGTTCAGCTTGTCATTTAGCACCATAATAGCCATTGCTCAAATTGTACTTTGCAGTGGGAAATTTAAACTGAAAAATGACCCCAAGTAAAAATGTTGATGTTC
This sequence comes from Calidris pugnax, assembly GCF_001431845.1. NCBI lineage: Eukaryota > Metazoa > Chordata > Aves > Charadriiformes > Scolopacidae > Calidris > Calidris pugnax. The sequence continues at coordinate 10,899,049 of NW_015090920.1, forward strand.
AGATAATTAACATTTTAGTAGTTCCCTTTTGAAAATGCCCTGTGACTCTTCTGCAGACATCCTCAAGAGCTTCATATAGCCTCACTTAAGGGAACATGTAATTAGGCAGGATTTAAAAGGTCCCACTGGCCACTTGAAGCTCTATGTTAGCTTCAAAAAGAAACCAGAGCCATTTACACTGTATTGTTTAGTTTTGTGACTAAGATTTCCTAATATTTAACAGAGGTGCTGGAAATCCAAAGAAGCTTTAAACAACCAGGGAACAATGTAAAGCCAGAAGTGAAAATATTTAAAGAGAAGTAAAGAGGATTTCAAATCCATTTTACACAGCTGCATCTGCTGTGACAGTTTATTAAGCTTCAAGGCAAGGGATTTTTTTTTTTTCCTTGCTGAAATATTTACCATAAGCTAAATAGAATTGTCACAGTGTCTCAAGTCACTGCTGTAGAAAGCTGAACATTAGCATTCCCAAGTGAGAACATTACTTGATTGATTCACTGAGTGGAAGGGTGAGCAAAATCAGATCAAAATGGAAGCCAACCTGCAACATTCAGACCTGTGGAGGGAACTGAAAATGGGAGAAAAGCTGGAGGGAGGAAGTAATAGGCTTTGTGCACTGGTGGATAGAAAACAGCTGAGAATTTGCCTTTTTTTTAACAGCTTCCAGGCTCTGATGGTGTACCAAGCAGAAAGCACATACATTTGAACCTTCCTTTTTGCAGCAGAAGCCGCACAATTTCATGAAGGCTTGAAAGGAGTTATGGTTTCTCTCTGAGGAAGCGACTGCTTTGGCTCAGGAGAGCGATGTGTAAAATGATGACCTGGGGTTTGTTTACATTTTTCTGAAACTATTGGCATAAGGTAAGATCCCTTAAGCTGTACCATTCACAAGTGATGTATGACTGGATTTGGTAGAAAAGCAGGAACACAAAGCCCTTCACCTCCCAGCTAGGCTTCCATTGGAAACATCTCTCTCAAAACCACCTGCCAACTGCAACAACCTAGATCTGCTAATACCAAGCCTCCAAGAGACATCTTTCTTCTAGCTAAATCCTTCTTTACTAAATCCTTGTTCAATTTGCAGTTGTGTGAAATAAGAGAGTCAGTGGTGCGCATAATACCAAAATAAAGGCTTGGTCATTCAAACTGGACATTTACTTCAGCAGGTCAATTTCAACACTAAATTAACCATGACAGTGCCCGTTTTTATTTTGTATGCGAATAGAGCAGCTACATGAGGTAAAGCAGAGAAGAGACTGAGGGGAAAACACACACAAACAAGAGGCAAATCCTGGCTGCTTGACTCCTGCAAACACTTCTGCAGAAGTCAACAGAACTACCTTTGCGAATCAGGCACACAAGATGTGACACCTTGCTTTTCCCCCTTGATATTTAGAGAGAAATCATTGCACTGTGTGTGTGCCACCCAGCTAGACCCTGGAATAAAAGATATTGACCCTTAAGAGCTTGTTCCTAATTAAAGTCACCCACTTGAAATCACACAAGTAGTTCTGGCACCTTTGGTCATTCATGGATATTAACTGTTACCTGAAAAAGCACTGAAACACGGTCTGCAGTTGAATGTTCTTTAAAGTTCTGCTCTTTTTCAATAAGGAAGGATTTGCCCACAATACTGGTAACTTTTCTTTCAAGTCCTCTGAAGATATTTTCAACACTTTGTTTTATAATTATCTATACTAAAACTGAGATAATAAACCATTATGACGTTGCTAGGAAATTTTGACATTAAATATTGCATTAGAAGTAGAAGGTTTCATGATAGGCTGTCACATCTCTAAGAAGTTGTTACATACGGCCAAGGAAACTGAAAATAACCTGTGTCACAACAACTTACTGTAGCACTAATTTTGTTACCACATACTGTCTTTCTACAAAATAAATTGGTCCGGAAGCTAATCAAGATAAAGTTGCTGTGTGCTCTCCTTACAACAGTAAGTGCAGGTTCCTCCAAAATTTTCATGATCTACATCATCACAGGACATTCAATTTCTTACTAAAGGCTGAGCTGAGCTCAAACTCTTAATAGAGTTTCACTTTTTAATACAACTTTTTCTTTCAGGAAGAGGGTGGTGGGCTAAAGTATGGGGATCATCAACAGGAATAATTTTTTCCAACCAGTTATGACTTTCATGAAACTTATGGATTTAGTACCTCTGAGTCTTGTCAAAATTTGCATGAGCAGGGAAGGGAGAAGCTCAGCAGTAGCAGGTATGGGGCATACCAGGCTTCAGAATATATTTGAAAATCAAAACTAAATTAATAAAATGAAAGAAGGTTCATCTTCCAAAAGGAATACTGGCGTGATTTAGACTGGAAAGGAAGAAAGAATATCAAAAGGTTAATGTGTGAAAAGAAAGACCTTTCCCTTCTGAAACCAAATAGGGGGGAAAATGGGTGTCCCTAGAATACTACACCCGTCCAAAGAACAATAACTCATTTTCACCCCCAGCATGACCAGCATTGAAAAGCTCTCATGTGGCCCATTTTCATTGAAAACTTCATTGACTTTTTTGTATTTACATAGTAATGGAAAGGATATTCACTGGTCACAAGAGGAAGAACTAAGAAATCATATTCAATGACGGAGGGTGGAATAATTGCCTAATTAAGTCATAACTGCAGGAAATTAGGCAAATTCATGAAATATGCATTGGTAATGAATTACTATATTTTCCAGGCTTCTACTCTGCTGTTTTCATCTGCAATATGCATGCTAAAGGGGGAGGAGAAAGGCGGGAGGAGAAAGTAGAGTGGGATAGCACGAGGGAGGAAAGTCTGTTTGCTGCATCTGCTTTGCAACTTAAAATAAAAGATTAAAATAGATTTTAAAAACAAGTTTCAACTGGTTAATGTCACATGAGGGATATTTTTATTATATACTTCTGATGTTTAAAACTAATATTTTTCATATATACCTCTAAATATAAAGGTTTATACTTACATATATTATAAAAATGCAGGGGATCTAATGCAGCTCTGATATAAAAAAAATGAGACTTAAAACTGGGGTACATCAGTGTCGTGCTTGACCCATTCACTGAACTCTATGCAGTCAGGAAGTCTGACTACAAACCTGACCACATTTACTCCATGTCTGTCTTTCAGATGCTGAAATACAAGTCCATGATGCTGAGGAAAACTGTTTTCAGACATTCTCCCTCTACATTCTGGGGCTCTGTTACTCTGTGGCATAACCTTCCTGGATATTCCAAATTATTCTTTGCTTTCCATGGCACACTCTGACACCTGGGAAGCATGTCATTCAGTCTCACTAGGCCTATTCAGAGAAAGAATTACTAAACAAATGCCTGAATACCAACTTCTAGCCTGTTGCAGAAGTTCTGAAGTATTATTCTCCTTATTAAAACTCCGTTATATTGTCAAAACTGTAGAAGAAAGAAAAAACACAATTTTTCTGGAAAAGAACGGAGGGTCCCACACTGAAGTCCCACTAACAAGACAAGACGATAGTAAAGTCTTAGCAGAACCTTCTGAATGGGAAAGGATGAGGAGTAAGGTGTCAAAAATGAAATCTCTTCATATCTAAGAAGCTTATTTTGCATTTAATACAATGTCCTTGACACAGTATGAATTGATAAAACACCACAATTAATAAAAAGCGGAAAGCACTGATACCAGGGCTCAAGAAAACGTCCCTGGATACTGTGACACTGTTGGGATAGAGCCACAATTCTGCAAGTCCTTTTCACAAATAACACAACAGTGATGCACAAAGAGTATATTTTCACGTAATTACCCTCAGCAATACCACAGAACATCAAACACAGAACTGATCTTGAAATAACCAGGATATTTACTTGGAGTGCAGAAAGCAAGTATCCTTATAGTAGATTTCCAGTAGCTTTTCACCTCTAGTACATCCTAATTCCATTTCCTTCATTTTTGTAAATTATCAAACTAGCTAAACTTAAAACCATTCTACCCAGGAAAATATGCCATTAATTCCAAACACGATTCATTTAACTCAGATGTTAGTTTTATCCAAGTGGGTTCAGTAAACCAGCAAGTTGGGAGAGACCTTTGTGGCAGCCCTTTGTGGCAGCTTAATCTCTGAGGCCCTTCAGAATGGGGATCCTTATAAATACGTCTTGCGTTTTCAGCACATCCATCCAAGTACATCTCCAAATGGTAAAGAACAGTGCAAACCTAGGCCTTTTCAGGGATGGAACCTTCATTTAAGAATATTGTTACCACCAGGACCACAGAAGTGCATCACAACAGCAGGCTTCAAAGAAATACTCCAGCATGTTTTTCATTTGGTCCACTTCAAGCTTTTAACCAACTTTAGTTCTTCCATGCCCCAGTCCTTGGGTTGCGACTCAAGTAAAGGACAGAGCAATCATGTGGAAGGCCTGCATGTTAAACATTCTACTGGGTTCCACTTTGATGGGTTCATTTTACAAGTGTACAGGCACTGAAGTCGTTATTAAACCTTTCCCCTGTTGTTGTTTGAGTTTATGCACGAAGCCACCGTAAAGACATATTTTTAGTCTTGTGAAGTGTTTTCCCCTTCTCTGTTAATTATCAAGTATCTGACTGATTGCTTATGATTGATGACTGATGGGGAGAAGGTTCAGCAGGTGTTAATGGTTTGGTTAATGTGAGTGGCACAGAGGAAGGAAGCGGCCCAGAATTCCATCAAACTTTGCTTACTGCTGTTGCTTGTAAATGGATTTCTCCATGGCAGTGCGTGTGTGAATTTGTATTATGAACTGAAAATGGAAATTTCTGTAATGTGTTATTACTAGAAAGAGTATTATTAAAGGAGCATGATTATTTTTGAGCTTTGCTTATGGAAATTGTTGTTTACTTGAACTTTCAAGTGACGCAGAAGGTATAGTCAAGTGAAAAATAACTTCAATTAGAATAATCAAACAAAATACTACAAACTGAATTGAGCATCGGGAAAAATATCTTGCAATGTAATCTAAAACCTATCCCAATAACTTCATGTAATTATGAAGAGAAATTCATTTACATGAAGTACTTAAATAATTTTTGAAGTTAGTAATCAAACAGGAAGTCTTCTTAACAGAACAATGACTTCCTCAGACACGGTGAATGAAGCTAAGTTATTTAAATACTAAAAAAAAAAAAAAAAATGTCAAACTGATTTCTAATTAACTAAAACACAGACTCACCTTTCTGGTGTCTTCTGTTTTGGTGGACCTTTCTGGTGTCTTCTGTTTTGGTGGACTTTCTGCTCTTGTGGTTATTTTTATATATTCATAAGCATTACTCCCCATCCTATGTTTAGTTAGTTCTTCTTAGAGGATTATCCTGAAGAGAGTAGGCTGGTGTTTCTGCCTACATAGCACTTCACTGAAAGAAAACAGGATACATTAAAAAAAAAATCTTTTGTTAAGAGTGGGGTTTATGTAATCTCATGTAATCTGTTACATGCATGGGATGTACACAACTGAAGTGACTAACCCACTTAACAGAAGTACTTGTGCATATAAACTTGTAGAGTAAGGAAATGAAAGAGATGACCTGAAAATTTATTATCATTTTTTAGTTTCATTTCTATATTCTACAATAGTTTTGCTTTTGTTTTTTTATTTCCAAAAGGGGGAAAAATCCTTGAATAAAATAAAAACCTCAGTCTAACAGAAAATCCATAGAATTTTTTTAGAATACTTATGAAAAAACCTTAATAAATAAATAGATGTGAAAGAGGAGACAACTTTGGGCTAAATTAATGTTTAAACACGATTCAAAAAGGTAGCTAAGATATAGACATTCTTTCAAAACCACAGTTTCAAAGTGAAAAATTAAAAGGATATGAAGCATATACAGTTATATATAAATATATACTTCTGATTATAGCTAGCAATGAATCCTTTTCTGTGGAAATAATAAAACTTTTTTTTTTTTTTAATATAAGACATTTTACAGGTAAATACAAGGATATGTGTATTATCCAAAATTATGAAACAAGTCAGAATAATCAAGCTAGCTGTGTTCCTTAATGCTAAAATGTGTATTTATATTCATTTTGAAACAGGGATTATACAAATTTGTATTTGTAAATCAAGATAAATTCGATGTAATCATCTCCTATGAACTATTAAATAAGATGACAACCTCTGAATCTCCTGTCATCATTTCATTACTACAAGTGTCACTGAAATTCACAAAAACCTACTTCAGAACCTTTTGAAATTTTAGCCAGTTTTCTATGATAAATGAATTCCAAATTCAAAGTTTGAATCCTGTTAATCTAACACTAGGAAAAAAGAGTTTCCCAATATAAGTAGAAAGCAAAATCTTTTGCGTTTACAAAAGGCACAGTAACTGTGTACATGATGGTTATAATATAATTTCTTTTGGTTTTGGAAATGTGAATTTCAACCTGTAGAAGCATGAAGTACCACATGCTGCTCACATCAAGAACCATTTAGATAATAGTTTTATCAAAAGAAGCTCTTGGGTTTTAAAAGCAGTTAAGAATTTTAGGTGTAAAATTCCTGTCAAGTTTCAACAGGATTTTCTAGCTTTTGTAAAATCCTATCCTCTTCTCTACCACGTTGGCAAGTCTTTCTTTTTAAAATCTGTTGGTGAAACTGATTATTTTTGCTTTTGAGACAGAAACATGAAGTTGTCTTATGCACAAGGAGAAACCTTGCTTCTTTTAGATTCTGAGCTCTTCTTGTTGAGGTTGGGGCTGAACTGGCCACTGAGATGAATGACAGATGCTCTCCACCACCTCTCTCTCCAAGAAGAGCTGGGGGTGGGGAGGGGGGAAGGAAAGGAAGGGAGAGAGGGAGAAAGACTTATGCCCTACCGACTGAGCTAGCTAGTTCTGTAGGAAAAAAAAAAAAATTAGCTAAATAAAATTTGTGAAGGCTTTTACTCTAAGTAGGAACAGCAAGCTTCATATATATCTTTTACCAGACTTCAATGTGTTCGAGTTGAAAATCCATGTCAGTTACTTCAAGGAAATTAGTAGACAAAATAGGGGCTTTTTACAGTGATGTTTTAAAAAATAAAATAAAATTGGAGCAGATGAAAAAGAGAGCTTTTGAGTAAATCAAAGGTTCAAAAACTGAATTTCCTCCAACTCAACTAAACAAATATCCCCAAAGCAAGATTCTTGTTGCTTTCAGTAATGACTAGGTACAGTTTCAATGCTTCTAACAAAACTCAACAATGAATGTAAAGGAAATACAGAAACCAAAACCCCCAGACATATTGATGGTCTTGGCAATAAAGTTGCCGAGGTCAAGAATTCAGAAACAGAGGAATCTACAGTAAGAGCACAGCTGTTTGTGCTGCATCCCAAACAGCTCAGGGCATGCATTTCTAGATTACATTTTTCTCTAAAGAGAAATTTTACAATCTCTTCCTAAAGTGGCTGTCAGAAACGATGATTTCCTGACAGTGATATGTGACCATCACAAATAGTGGTTTCTGAAGGCAGTACTTTAGTTACTATGTACCACATCAAGAATGGCAGGTTTATAGAGGAAAACATTGGGAACTACCATACTTAAATATTGTGATACAAACCACAAACTTCCCTTGTTCAGGTTTGAACAGGTGCCTTTTGTACGTACTCCAAAGAAAAAATAGTCTGCAATGGACATGCATCTTATCTGTATTATACATACACACACAGAGGTATATCCACACACCAATACACGTGTCTGGAATACATCAGTAGGATGTACTTCCCCAGCTTGTCAAATTGGGTCACAATGACTTTCTTACTTTAACTAGACAAAATTTTAAAAATTATACATATTGCGTATCATTTATGCTGTTAGTATTGTTACTTATTTGTAAGAGGTTGATTAAAAAGCCAGAAAATCTCTGTAACCAGCCTCTGAAAAATAGCTTTTTATGAAAGGATATTTCAAGTGTTATTATGGGAGTTTCCATCCTTTCTTTTCAAATTATCAGTATCACACAATCCAGTATCCAACATACTATTCAGTAAGCCAGTAGCATATTGCCTTTTCAAAGACATGCTAGTGACTGCAAAAAAAAGCACTCAAGAGTAAAAGCGTTACCCACAGGAGGTAAATGAGTTATATGTGCACAGCCTGAAAGAATGAATCAAAAATTTAGTAAAAAGATTTGAAATATTGTCAGATGAAAGAAGAAAAAGCATTAAGGTTAATGGTATAAATAGATGGAGAATAAATTATGAGTAAACCGGACTACCTAGGATTCTTAAAAGTGTCCAAATTGTTTAAATGAAAGTGCCTAAGTTACACTATATTTCCAGTGTTGCTAGCATAGTCACAATATGCTGAAATACATTAAAAGGGTGCTTATTTTATGTGTTCATCCTTAAAAATCAGATTTATAAAGTAATGCAAATTCAAAATAACCTTTGTTTTTTCAGTGTCTCCCTATTCTTGGGGGATTTTTGTTCTGTTGCTCTTGAAATTAAGCCTGTAGATAACATTTATTGCTTTTAGGTGAACTGAAGAGTTGTTACATCAACCAGAAAAGTGGAAAATTGATTAACAATGCAATGTTATCAACCTTAAATCATCACCGTTTCCATTTCTGATGACCCCAGTAAGTCTGACATTACATATGATCATTAGAACACTTATCTGGTCTGCCTAGCATTTAGGATTTACATTAATCAAGGACCTGCTAAAGCTAGACTTTAGAATTCAGTCCACCAAAGTCATCTTTAAAGATGTTTCTTTCTAGTCCCCCATCATTACTGCTTGCTTTATGCCTCAAAGTATGAGGTGGTTTAGACCTAATTAATTTTATCCCATCTAACATAACTGCACATGTTCTCATTACCCATATGGACATCTAATCCCACTAAGCTCTTTACCTTCTTGATATCTCATGGCAATAATTTCCATAAACTAATCATATATTGGGTAGAAAAGTATTTCCTTTTAATGTCTGTCACCTCTCTCTACGCAATCATCCCTTAACCTCCCACAGTCCCATAACCAATCTTCCGCCCCTCAGAAATCCATTGCTTGGCATTCAGACCCCCACCAAGTCATCTGATAAGCTTCACTGTCTCTGGCTACTGTTTCTTCTAATTGACTGAGCTGTGACCTCAGTAAAGACATTGCGCAGTTTCCTTTTCCAATGCAGTTCACCTCTAACATTTTCATAGTATCTGAATTACTTGGCCCTCTGTGTTCCCCAAAGCAGTCACATTTTCCATTTGCTGATTTTGTGTCACCGTGTGCACCGTCAACTGATCACCTTTCCATATGCCTGACACCAATTGTTACTATATTTCTCTTATTCATCTATCCTTCTCAGTAACCCAGCCCAAAATGATTGTGTGACTTCCCCCATGTATAACATGTTTCTTTGATTCCTTCTCCAGAAACTGATATTCCCCTACCCAGGCTTTTCATTTATCCCATAATTTCCTGTGCTTCTTGTCTTTTCCTGTCTTCACCTAAAGATTTTTCAATAAACTTTTCCGAACTTTTTGGTAAGTTATTATATTTGAATAACAGGTTGTCACCAAACTCTGAACCTTCCTGAAGGAGGACAGCAAAAGAAAAACAAAGCTGATACAACGCCCAGAGAGCTGCTCATTGATTTTACCAAGATTACCAAAGTATTGGAAAGTAGAAGCTGGAAGAACTTCCTGCTAAGTGCACAACAGTCTCAGTTAGGGTTAGATGAGGATTAAGTTTCTGTTTTTTTCTGATTTCCATTCAGTATAAAGATTCATTTACAGGGAAAGCAAAAGAACCAATCCTCACATCACTATTAGTGATCCAAACCAGACTCGACATTGCATGGGTCCAAAATTATTCTGTTAAAACTCCGAGTGCCAGGCCTAGAGCTCCAGCTGACAAAACCCTTCCCTCAGCCCTGACAGTATTATGTATACACTTGGCCTCTCTGCCTTCCAGAACACACTTAATTTTTTTCTGTTGTCCCCTTCCTCTTTCAAATGATCAGTCTTGGTAACTAAAACTGAACCATAGCACTCAGTACATGTTACTGGAAAAGAAGATGCCTGTGGCAAGAAATGAAATCAAGAGAAAGCAGTAAGATCAAGTATGAACAACGTGAAGGTGATTAGAGATTTCAAGAACAGTAGAGCATAGAAGGAAGACCTAAATCATTCTGTCTTCCAAGAAATCAAGTTGCAACAGACAACTATGGACAGAGAACAGCACAAACTGACCACATGCAACTCTCTAACAGTCATTGCTTCAAAACATTGTGGACAGAAACAAACCATCGAGGTCTTTATGTGTCATTCATACACAACTTCTTTCTTCCCTACTTTCATTAGGAATTATTGTTAGGTATTATTTACAGCATGTGAGTCTTCTTTTTTTACAATAAATTTTAGATTATGCTTTTTAAAAACTGAGATTACCTCTGACGGCAAGATGTTAATTTAAAAAAGAAATCTAGTTTCTTTTGTCACCTAATTTTTCAGGATGACACATCAAGTTAGTAATTTTTAAATGACACTTGACTGAAATACCATATTATAGGCACATTTTAATTAAATAATTTATGTGCAAATGGGGCCTATAGAAGCAGACCAAAAGTTATGACTATAATCAAATCTATGTTTCCTTGATATAGACACATTATCCTACCAAATATTTTTACACACATTCCTGAAATGCTAATTTTTTTTTCTTTTTTACACACATGCTTGATTACTCTTTTTTCGTTAAGAAATCTGCAGGTTAAATTAAGAAAACATCGTAACAGAATTACCTTTCTAATTTTAAAGATTTCATTCTGCCTTCAGGACAAGCGAGCAAATAAGAAACATATTTAATAAATAGAGAGTATAATTTACTTTTGTTAATTTAACAAAATCCTGAAGGACCATGATGTTCTGTATAACCAGCAGGTAAATCTTCTGTGAGCCACAGCAAAATATTTTGCATCAACAAAGCTGGACCCCATAATCAAATAACGGATTAACTGAGATATATTTAAGATTCTATGTGCACAGTATTATTAGCCATGGATGGTCTTTTCTGAGCTGTGTAGGCTTTAATATGACCTTGTCTGGACACTTATTAAAATGTAATTCTCTGTCTTGTCACAATTGTCTGTGTGTCAGTTATAGGATTCAATTACATCTGAATAGTAGCCAAAGAAATATTTTTTCTGAACTGAACAAGTTAAAGGATTTTTTTTACTATTATTATTTATTTTTAAGCAGAATTTATGCTTTGGATCTGTAATAAGAGCGCTCATCTTTGTACATGAGCATATCAAATTTGGCTTAAGAAAGATATTATGACTGCTACTACGCACCTTGGGAGTGTTAAAGGTATAGCACGTCACAAGTGACATAATGGTTACTAAGCTGTACCTTGTGAATGGTATCAGGATAGCATTAAAAAGCCAAAGTATGAAACCACTCAGCATTGCTGATCCTTGTACCAGATACTGGTTTGTTTTTTTTTTTAACTTAAATTCAAAACTGAAAGTTCGAGCTATGATAACCTGCCCTGTTCAGTACAATGGAAATAACCTTCAGGAAGCATCACACAAGAAAAGACAAGGAAATCTGTCATTCTTAGAAAAGAAAATTCAAGCCTTATCCTTCCTGCATTTAACAGATATGATCAGTTGTTCAAATGTAGACTCTAAATTACTTACTAAAAATATCCATGAAAATCACGAAATCATACCTGTAGGTAAAATTAAAGCTGTAAAAACAGCCAGTATGTGAAACATCTAGAGTTATCTTTGTGTACAAAACCTGTTTTGTTGTGAGTGTCTCCAGCATGGGAATTACGGGCCAAATGCAAACACTCTCTTTACTAGAAACTATTATGTCTGCAGCAACATGCTATATATAATGTAAATAATATGCATACGTATGATTTCTGCAGAATATACCTTAAAAGCTACACTTACTTTCCATTATGTCTGCAGCAACATGCTATATATAATGTATATAATATGCATATGCATGATTTCTGCAGAATATACCTTAAAAGCTACACTTACTTTCCGGATTATCACCAAAATACTCCTGTCAATTTGAAAAGTATCATTGATGACAAATCCCGCCCAAAACAGCCTAGACAGCCACTTAAATTTTTATTTTGTTTTCTCTTTGCAAAGTAATATATACAACCTAAATATTTTTTTCTACAGTAGTTTCTATAATATATTAAGCTCATTGCAAAGATAAAATCATTAATTCCAGCAGTTCCTAACATTCTTCAAAGCAACCTGGAATATTAAAATGTTCTGTCCCTCATGATATCAAGTTTTCAGGTTTATCATTGCCATAGATGCACAGGCTCCACAAGTCACAGATACATTCACTGAGGAGAAGGAAACAGCCCCTTTCCAGGGCACTGGTTTTTTTTTGAGAGGATAAGCCACTTATGACAGAGACAGCTCTTTGTATTTGAAGAAAAACAAAACCCATCAGGTTACAGAATGAGATTTTAGGATAATTTGCCACGGTCCATCCAAGAAACCAAGGTCATTAACAAAACAGGTCATAAGCTTTTATGAAAGAAGCTACTACCAAGCTTCCTTCACTGAGTTATTATCGATAGAACCTCAGTTTATTCCCCTAGTTTACAGGTGCTAAAAAAAAAAATTCGTCAGCAGAGATGGGAAAACAACCTGACGCAATCCAAACCCAAAACCAGTCTTAAACTCATAGCTCCTCATAAATGTGATAAACAAATTGTGTGTGTCTTCCTTCTTGACCAACCTGATTTTTAACTTTTAACAAAATCTATTCAGACCATCTTTTTTTTTTACTGTTTTCATGTAAAACTAGAATCGCACTATTCAGCATATGAAACTCTAAGTTATAAATATACTGCCCCATCATAAAATGGATATTATTAAAAATCTCTAAAAAACTCTAAATGTTAACATTGCAGAGGCTAGAATGAACACATAACTGCAAGGGTTTCTTTTTCTTCCATGGAATTAACATGTAAAACACCTCAAAAATATTTCAGATATCTAAAAGATAGAAGGTACTTAAATCTGCATATTTTGATGCTGGTTTTAGTTTAGCTTCAGCTAAGAATTCCATGCAGAGATCAAAACACTGAAGTGTACCATCTATTAAATTATAGAACAGAAATTACACAATTTTAGTCTTTCCGTGTAGGCCCATCAACACCCATGGCACTAACCATAGAATGTAATACTACGGAATTAAGTGATGGCCAAAGCAGGTAAGTTTTTTATGGACCACTTTTAAATTTTTGATGGACTGTACTGATCTTAAATGATATAATATATTTTAAAGGGCTGTCAGTTGTTTGACATAAACATAAATATTGCTATAGCAACAGACTAACAAGAACTACAGTCTAGTCTTTAAAAACAATAAATTAGTTTTAAACATAAACTTAAAACATGGCAGTTTGTAGTAGCTCAGTTTCAAAACAATAAACCATCTGCCTCATTAAATCATCAAGAGCACTCATCCTTTCCTTCCTCTTGGCTAAATCTGTTCTTCTCAAAACTGTTGAGCTGTAGCCAGGCCTAATTCACCATCCTTTCAAGAGCTGTTTCTCCTCTGAATAGCTAAGCATCATCATCTGGCTCGCACACTTACTAATTGCCACCCTTCCCTTGTAGCTGGAGTAGAGATTTTATTTATTAGTTTCGTACTCAGGAAGGTGAATACCATATGTAGAGACCAGCAGATAAAAGTGGTGAATACTCCAAATACCCCCACTTATCTGCCCCTGCCAGAAAGTACGTGTTTTCACAAGAAATAAGAAATACTATCAGTGATTCTTTGTCCTAACAGAAACTAGCAAACATCTCCCCTCAAGAAATACATCTTTCCAGTTAAATCAATCAAAACACTGCTAATATTCCGGTATGAAAACTCCAGCAAACATATACAAACATCTCACCTTATAGACAGCAATCTGATTTTTTGTTAACCAGAAACAAATCTGCCACCCAATCCAGATTTTATTGGAGAATGAAGATATGAACCAGACAAGTATTTGATAGAAAAATTCAAAATATATCAGATTTTTTTTTTCCTGCAAGAGAATGAGACGAATTACACTGCAGCATGTGGCCTACAGTAGGAGTCAAACAAGTGTCATTGTGGTAAATCCTATCCAGAAGCCATGAACAGAATAAAAATTAGCTGAGTCTTTATATCTATACCATCAAAATAACAAAACACATAAGAAAAATTACCAGTGCCACTAGGATAAACACATAACAATTCTCAGAGACATCCAGAAAAGGTTTAGAAGAGAGTTGTGCAGGGAAAAAATGTGCAGAGAGCCTATGGGTTTTGCGGAGAACAACCTAATTTCATGCAAAATCCCATGGAACATTTCTGGAAAGAGCTATAAAAGTCACATGGTCCACACTTTGTCTGACAGCAGGCACTATTTTCCTTGCGTGTTCATGACAGATATTTAACTAATAGCTGGTTGAAAACTTCCAAAACCAGCACTTCTTTCATCTTATTGGACAACATGCACCAGAGCATAACTATCATGTTTGTGCATAACTATGGACAAACATCTAATGGGATGATCTCCTCAACAATGAATAAACCAGCTTAATCTAGATGGTTTTGTTTATACATGCAAATATGATGTTTTCTATTCCTTCAATAACATATTATTGATGATGTAGGCTCAGTTCGTAATTCACTCTAAACCTTACATTCTGAGGGATTATTGCCTGATTATTCCAATCTAACCACAGCAGTTGCAGCAGGATGCAATACAAAAGAGAGAAAAACAGGGGGGGGAAGCAGAACTTGTTGAGCCAAATTTTCTTGTTCTAACCCCAGAAACAACTGCAGCCCTACCAGTCTTGGCATTATAAGCAAATAGAAAAAGAGTGCTTTCAATGCCAACACAGGACTCATTAATAAAACACTGAAAGAAACTCGACTCAGGATAAATCCTGCCCTACACAATGCACACCTCCAATCTCACGATGTATCACTCAAAAACTAACTTTAGAAATTTTATGTTTTGTTGTTTTGGTTTTTTTTAATAAGCAAAATGCTAAGTATCTCCCCTAGCTCATAGAGGCCATACATTTTTTAAGGAATTAATCATTATTCTTCCTTGATCCCTCAGGCTGCAGAAAAGTACTACTGGAAATCCTGCTCACTTTTGGGGATCGTGAGCACTGCCACTGACTTGCTGCATGGTCTTTATTCTAGATGTTTTACCCAAATAGTGCTATTTTAATCAGAAAGTGTAGTGAACTATTTTATTCCAGAGTTAATCTTCTTTTGGACCCTCCCTTCCCTCCCTGTACCCATTTATAATAACTGTTGTGCCATTTCATTACATAGTAGCCCTTCCCTCCTGATAATTCCCGTTCCTTTTTTCATGACAGTAATAGATGCATCTGATAAGTCATAGAAAAGTAAACTTGACAACATTTGCTACTTCCAACTCAATTTCTAATCTGTTTCTACATTGACTCTTTTGCTCCAGTTAACAAAAAAATGATGTCTCTGAGCTCATATCAATTTTAATATTTACAACCTGTCAAAATGATTCACGTTCCTCACTGAAGTCTTAGCTCAGGTGTTTCATTGATCAGGTCCCAAATCCCTTTCTTTAATATGAGCCTTAAATCAATCTCTTAGAGCTGGCAACATCCCTCACAGAAGGTAACAAAGACATTTTTAGTACAGATAAAAGCAAAAGACTTAACTCTTATTTAGCTAAGCATTGATCAATGACAACGCTTTCCTGAAGTTTCAAGAAGCCTTATATAAACAATCAGCTGCAGTAAGAGGAACTGCTGTGATGAGAAGGTCTTTTTTGTTCAGCATCCATGTCAAGTTCTGTCTTCCCTTACAAGTGTGGGTGCAGAAGGGCCTCCCTGCCCCAGCTGGAGCTCCCCTGAGCACTCCTGAGGGTGAGACACCAGTGCCACGCACAGATTCACCGAGTCTGCCGACTCTTCCCCATCTCAGCGCTCCCAGTTTGCTGACAGAAGAGGCAAAGGCAAGTGCAAGCTCCCAATCCCTCTCCATGGGAAAAAAATCTAAGAAGTGCTGGATGGGGCTGCTCAGATTCAGAAATTAAATGTTCCTCCAGAAATCAAATAACACGTTGGGTTGGTGAAAACCCAGAAAATTTCATAAAAGTGATTTAAAATAAGTAAATAATCTTTAAAATTAAAACAAACCACCTGTCTGCAAGCCCAAGCACTGTAGTAGTGCATTGCCTTCTTACAGCTTTATACTCCATTTCAAACTGTGAAAGACCAAAGCTGGAGACTGAAAACACAACTCTTCAGTCCTGAGGGATTCTACCAGTCCTGAGAAAAGCAGCCCTGCAGAAGTGCTAGATGTTATGCGTAGCAGTGATCTCAATGAGAAATACAAGAGAAAAATGTGATTTTATGTTTCCATTAATCAATTTGCTCCTTACATTCAGCCTTATTTTATTAACTTAACCAGATAAACACACACACGTGTCTCATTAATCTCAGAACGAAGGCCAGTCAGCAAAATCTTGCAATTCATCAGGTAAGGTCTTCCATATTGAAATGACCTCAGAGGTTTTATAGGCTCTTAAGTATCACAGCTGCATTAAATATCCTCAAACACTTAAATCTTATCCTTCAGACAATACAGTTAGGCTAATTTCACATTTAATTTCTCACTCGTATAAAGCTTGACTTTTACACCTCAGCATACCTTAAAAATTGAAGACATTCTCTGCAATAATAAAATAACTTCTTTCAAGGATATGAGAGATAATTTGATGATCATTCTTTAAAGCAGGAGGTTAAACCTTTTTACTATGAAGTTGATGGCATAAATTATATCAATATATAAATGCTCTGCAGCAGCTTTAATATCATTTTGTAACACTGACTTCTCCCAGTTGGTCTGAAACTATGATGAGGTAAATCTCAAGGTCAGAATTTCATAGTAACATCTGCTCTTCTTTTTAGTCGTTACCAAACATGAACCTTCAAATTGATTGCTACAATAGTAATTTAAGGGTTAGTCTTAGTTTGAGGTCGTATCCAGTAATTTTTGGTTTATTTTAGTAAAATGTATCTTTATGGTGTTAAGAATAATGACTCCCAGGTTCCAGACTGCAAGGGACAAGGATCCATTTGAGTTTCATACTTAAATGTCATGCAGTATGTGCTTATGCTGCTGCTTTTATTTTTATCCTATTTTTACTTTTTTTTTTTTTCAAAGAAACCCAAATATTTTCTTGTTTAGTAGATATAAAACAAGAGTGATAAAAACTGTTTTGCAAACACATCTGGGTGAGTGTGCTTTTGCTCCTCTGGATAATTCTTTCAATACAGCTACCCCCATGAAAAAGTTGCTCATGTGGGTGTGCAGTGAGTTATTGTTAATGCATGATTTCAAGATCTGGGGACTGAAGAAGCTGGCACCAAGTGGCCCGAGACTTGTAATAAAATGGTGGAAGCTGGTGATACAAAGGCAGAGCAAAGGCAACCCGGATTGATTAATAGATTCCTGAGTTTGCAGCTGTTACAGCAGACACATTTCTTCTGGCTTCCTGCAGTTCTCAATCAAGCTAAGCATCAGCAAGAGGCACATTTGCAAAAGCATCCTAAAAATGTGAATATATAAAATGATGCACTTGTGTTTTTATACATGCACTGGTAACTATTTTTTAGTAACTAGGGAACTGCATACCCACTCCCTGTATGAATGCATAGATACTGTTCAGACATCTCCTGTGGAGATCCGTTGTCTGGTAATACAGATTTTTACCATTTCCCAGAAGTCTTACTGAAAAAAAAGAAATAATCATGAAATGATTGTTCTATATTCTCTTGCTGTCACTCTTTTTCCATTTTCCCCACCCCCTGAGCTGTTCACCACTATAAAAGAGATAGTTACAAGTTTCAGAAGTGTATAAAAGTGGCTGAAAGTTGAAAACGTCCTTTCCTTACCTTTCTTTGATTGAAAAATATTTGAGTTTTGTTTTTCTAAACTGAAAATCAAAACTGCTCCCTTGATGTGTTTTTTTTATAACATGTTTCACCTCAGAGCAAACACTGAGGAACAGGGGCTTGTAATGGAAATAGTAACAGACATCTAAACTGCAGCAGTGCTATCAGGCATGATTACAATTGCTTTAGGTTTGAACTGGGAGTTCCCATCATCCATCTATCTATAAACTTTAAGAATAGTGCTATGTTTACAAAGATGGCGAAAAGATAAATTCAAGCTGCTGTGCAAAATATCAGGCAACAATATAGCTATAATCTTAAGACAAAGCATATCAAGAATATAAGAAGCAGCATATCAAATCCTGGTGTAAAAAAAGCATCAATGATAATTACAATGAAGCAGCTTCACTAGCATCAACATACTCAGAAACATGGAGCAGCACTTGATAATGGAATATTAAAAAAAAAATAGACAGAAGGAAAAAAGGATAAAAGGGAAGGTTTCTATTTGGCTATAGGTGTCACAAGTCTTCAAAACTTTTCAGTATTTTAAAATCCTCATATTAACTAAGGATACAGCTTTAACAAAAGGAAGCTGGAGTAACATTCCATCACAAGATTGGGATGTGTATTTTACTACTTTACCCTTTACTACTAAAACACAGCCAATGTTTGCTGAGAAACTTATGTAAGTAATAATTTATGCTTTATGACAATATTAAGGATTTTTCCAAAATATAAGTTATTATAGAAAGACCATATGTATATAGTTATCATTCTCACACTTAAGCTGTGTATAATGAAGCAAAGACCTTGCTTTGATGGACCAAAATCTATACCAGTTTATTCTACATGACAGAATACTTGCAGCTATGAAATCTTAGTGAGAGGAGAGAAACAAACAAAAGCAAACACAGACATTTTTCCTAAACTGCTACAAATACATAGAATTAAACGTTGGCCCTTAAAATGAGACCACTTTACCATTGGATTCACCAAAGCCAGAACTGCATTCAAAGCATTTTAGGGGTCTGCCTTGCACTCAATAATTAAAAAGGATTCTTACCTTTCATAAATGTTGAATTCTTCCCACAACACATAGCACCTCTTTAGATGATTTAACATATGAATAAAGTTACTAGAATATCTCACAAATGTATTTGTCAGCAATAAAATATTAAAGTGTGGAACAGTATTTCTTGCTACCAACTTTTACTGAAACTTCACTAGCTAAAATATAGATGTAGCAGTGAAATACAATCCTCTCTTCATTCAAAATGCCATTTAAATTCACATGTTCTGTAAAGCTCATGTCTGCTCACTCACTGGTAGGAATTCACAGCACATTCATTGTAATAATTCACACGAAGTGCAGGAAAAAAAAATAGAGAACTAAAAAGATCTGCTCTAATCATCATCTTTCGGGATTTTTGAGGAACTTTTCCCAAGTATTTAGAAGATTCAATTCCTATCTGTTTCACTATATGTGTATGGGAGGGGGGAAGAAAGAACAAGGTCACTAACAGTCAGCTGGATAACATCTAAACTAAAAAACATACATACATTTCATTTTGGTCTCTTGAGGAAGCCAGTACTGTTTTTATGACAATTACCTCCTACTGCCACAGAGCCAACCACACAAAACACTAGTGTTATTGCACCAGTTTTCACTACCTGCTGTTACACAGGCAGTGCCATTAACTAATAAAAAATAAATCCGCACTGTCAGAATTTTTTTTTTACAGAAAAAATGATAGCTGTATGTACAGTATGCATAGGTAACACTAACTGCTTAATTCTTTTCCTTTAATCCCATTACACTAATAACATTCATCACTGATTCTAGTCAAATTCAAATCACAAGTACCTTACAAGACTAATTTATAGTCTCAAGTGCTCTCTGAAATCCTCCAGTGAATAATCTTTACTGTTCTGGTTAGCAAAAGGTAAAAGACAGATTTTAGTTATGTACAGAACTGTGAAATTATTTCATTTTTCCATTAGGAAAGCATCTTACATTAGAGTTTTTATGACTGAACTTCCATTTGTTTCTGTCTTAAAAATGGAATTAAGTGAACAAACTACTCTTTTTTAAAGCACTATGAAAGGCTATTTCCATAGAATAAATTAATTGTATACCTGCATACAACACAACATGCACGTTCCAAGTTCTTTGACACATAAGTTTTGCTTTAAAACTTTTGTCACCCAACTAAAGTGATAGCTCAGGAGATTTCACAATAACACTGGACATACCACCTTTTCATCTTCTCCAGGATTGGCAGGGGAACTTACAAAACTATTTATGAATAGCAAATACTTTTGCTTTTAGCATGCACAAGTTTGCACCAAATGTCAGGTCTCTCCTGTTTTTGTTGAGGGAAAAACACCTTCAGGCTATTTGACAAAAATCTTCACACCTCCAAGTTGCAACTCAAATGATGTAAAATAGATACTAAAAAGTCCCTTCAAAACGGAACTATTCTATGATTCTGCTGCATTACCTAATTTCCAACAGTATAGTTTTCAGGGATGAAAACTATAAATATTTAATAATATTTATAGAACTCTAAATATTTAGTATATATTTGCCAGATGTCATTGCATTCCTCCTTGGATTTATAAGAAAAAGTCTTCATTTTCATCACAAAATATCAAACGAGTTTCCTGAAAACATTTTCTACTCTGTTCGGAAGTGGAAGTATGTCTGACTAGCACATGGAGTTCTTCACGTACCACAGAGAACTACTTACAGATGCTCCAGAGTGATTACATCTACCACTACTCTCAGGAGCGGTCATCATCTGTTTAGTAGACAGAACACATCAGAAGAAAAGCAAGTGGTAAGAAATGCATGATGGGGGCTGTTAGGACCTCCACACTTCTAAGCATCTCTCCCAGCCTAAAATAAGAAGAAATTCTTCTTCATTGTTGGCATTAGAAAAGCCGATTTCTCTTTTAGCAGAGACTCTCTCGGGATCCCATTTCAGGGCACAGTATTCTGAACTTTACTTTTAATAAGGTTTAGATTGTCCCACTGTAATAGGGAGGCAATCCCTAACGTGCCCACTCAAGGTTAGAATTTCGAAAATCTTCATTAAAAAATTTGCTGTTTTACCACACTGATTCATGGAACACTGCCTTTACTAATTAAATTAATAGCTACACTTGCTTACTAAAAAGATTAACTTCTGCATTGCCCTCACTAGACGGGTTAGTTGCTAGGCAGCTCTCACTGGAGGTTTGGCACTACGTTCTTATCTCTGAGGACAAAGGCTGCTACGCGTCTTTCACTAGGAGAATGAATGCTACACTGCTCTCACTAAGAGCATTCATCTCCGTCTTTATATCTCAATTGCTCTCCTTTAATTATTTTAATCACTTGGTGCATTCTAGTGTTGCAAGCCTATTTAATCCAGAGTATATTTTGACTCGTATGCTATGGAATTGCTTCCATTTTTTCCTCCCTTGTCAGTTTACAACCTCAAAATTTATTCCAAGTCACACGTGAAGGTCTTGCACACCAGAGCATGCCACATCTGCTGCTGCAATAATATTCAGTCTGATATTTAAGCCCTTCTCAGTATTTTTCTATCCACTGAACTGTTCATTGTCAAATATTTGTTTGTTTACTTTGTTCATTTTATTCCACACTTCAGTTCATATCTAGGAAGTCATACCTTCTATTAACAGCCTCATTGTTCCAAATTCCTAGTCAATACAAACAGCACAGCTCCTGTGACTTTGCTGAGAATATGATTTATGCCACCAACACACAGGTTTCCTTTCCTACTGAGCAGCTGGACCTCCAGGTACCCAGATACTAACTCCATTTGCAGTACCTAGATGATTTCCAAAGAATAAGATGCCAATGTTGCTTTCTCATTGACAATCTGGCCTATTTTCCCTCAGGACTAGGTCCATGTACAGCCCACATTCTTGTGAAAAATCAGCTTACCTCCACAGATCTCAACAAAACTGAAGACACAGCTCCTAATGTCTATAACAAACCAACTTAAAACTAAGAACAAGTAAAATCTTCATGTTTAAGCTGCAACTGAAATTAATTCCTGGACCATCTCTATCACATATTCTTAATAAAATAACACAGAGCTTAAAAGCGAGACGCCCAGGGAAGTGGTTGAGGCATCATCCCTGGAGGCATTCAAAAGCCGAGTAGACACGATGCTCAGGAATATGGTTTAGTGTTGGTTTGTTGTTGTTGTTGTGTTTGGGGGTTTTTTTGTTTTATTTTGTTTTTATGGTTGGACTAGATGATCTTAAAGGTCCCTTCCAACCTAGGCGATTCTGTGTATCAGTGTCATTCAGAACATGTTTTCAGTGGCTCTACTTGTAAAGTGACACAGCGATTACTGGGGGCGGAGAACGCAGCTGAAAAACATAGTCCTTTCTCCACTTAAGTCCTAAGTTATAAAAAGATTTATTTTAAAATTTATTCTTTAATTGGTTTGCAATTTTTGTACAATCATCTCTTGCAAATTTATGCCAACCTGGATTTTATTATGTTGCTTTTTGTCACTCAGCTCATTCTATCCATTTCTGAGTACTCACTATCCTCTAGATGTTACTCATGTAATATAATTATTCTAGAAAGCACCATTTGACTGGATGGCCCAAACTCTAGAGAGACTAAGACAAAAAACCTGGATAATTAATAAAATATCTGTATGAATTCAAATTCCCTTGTCCGATAAAGAAATATTATAATTCATATTCTTTGTAATGAGTATGTGAGCACAGTCAAGTTGAAACATTTTTATAAATCATTTGCCTCTCCTTTCGCCCAGTTGTGAGAATAGGCAAGGTTTCTTGCAATTATGGAGAGGGGAGAAAAAAAAATAAAAATCAGCAGCACTGCATTTTTTTTCCCCCCAAGAATAAACAAATAATCTTATACTGCCTATGGATAGTACAAGAAAGACAACAGAGAAAGTTGGTCAATTCAGCCTCTGAAGTTAAAAATATGGAGATTTTAAGCCCAGGCTGAAACAAAAAAAAGAAAGTGAGAATATCTTCACAGGTTTAAAAGAAAAATTTTTGAAAGGAAGATCATAGTAATGTTGACTTCATAAGAATAATATCATAGAAACATACAATTTCCTAGGTTGGAAGGGATCTTTCAAATCATCTAGTCCAACCATCAACCTAACTCTGACAAAAACCATCACTAAATCGTATCTCTAAGCACTGTATCTCCCCATCTTTTAAATCCCTCCAGGGATGGTGACTCAGCCACTTCCCTGGGCAGCCTGTTCCAATACTTGATAACCCTTTAAGTGTAAAAATTCTTCCAAATATCTAATCTAAACCTCCCCTAGTGCAACTTGAGGCAATTTCCTACTGTCTTGTTGCCTGTTACTTGGGAGAAGAGTCCGACCCCCAACTCTCTAAAACCTCCTTTCAGGTAGCTGTAAAGAGCAATAAGGTCTCCCCTCAGCCTCCTTTTCTCCAGGCTGAACAACCCCAGCTCCCTCAGCAGCTCCTCACAAGACTTGTTTTCCAAGATCCCTCACCAGCTTCATTGCCCTTCTCTGGACATGCTTCTGTTTTTAAACAAGGATTAAATTATGGCATTAAATGCCATCAAGGATTTTAATATTTTTCAGCATTCAAGAAATTGGGAGGTGAAAAAAAATAAAGAAAAAATCAAACTGTCAATTTTTTTCTGTAAATATCAAACTGATGATGTCTCAGAGAAAAACATAAGGTAACCACTTTGCTTGAAGGCACCTTTATTTCTTACAATATGTCAGCTTCTTTTGACATTTCATGGAAAAATACTGAATATTCAAAAATTTGCCTGAAAATTTACCTCTTCTGGGACATCAATTTGAAGGATAATCTGTTAATGATGCATAAGTTACTGGGAAATATTTGAGACTGACATACATAATTTATACTGTAAAGTCACATATGATAATCTGTTTTGGTGGGGGTTTTTAAACTCTTTTATTAACACATTTAAAAGTGCTTTAGAAAGATGTGCAAATATGTACAGAGTAGAGCCTAAAGTTTTAAGGCCCAGGGAAAAAAAAAAATTGCAATTTTTATCGATCTCCAGCATCCAGGCCAAAAATTTTGAGAATTATGCACAAAATAACAAATGGTATCTTCTGCTACTTGAGGTAATTATCTATCAGCTAACTTTATTATCTATGTATGATAAACATCTGACTATTGTAATGATGGTAATTGGAAAGTAATCCAGCAATACACTGATTTTGGATTAGTATGACCTTTAAACCCTCTTCCTTTTTTCCTACTGTTGGTTGTTTTTATATAGGCAAACACATCCATATCCATAGGCTTTGCTACTTAAGAGTTGCAGCTGTGACCAAAAAAAAAAAAAGACAACTCGAGCTCGAGTTGTTAACTTTCACCAGTGCAACAAACCAGTTTAGAGACATCCAAATGCTTCAGAATCAATAGAAAGCTGTACAATGGACAACACATAAGGGTCTAGAATTCAGTACAGTAGAACTGGGCTAAGTTTTCACTTTCAAGCAAAACACTTTGAAAAGAGGCACACAACAGATTTGCTTGTCAATTTTTCATAGGTCTTGTTTTAAACATCCCTTTTGATTACTTCTTTTTCTCCAATAGACTTTTCCACAGAGTTGAAAGTTTGAGTAGAATGACAAAGCTTAGAAGCCAAAAGAGCTAGAGCAGAAGTCCCAAAAATACCACTGAAAGACATTCCTTAACATCTGATCAGGTAAATTCACTTTAGGACCTGGCTCACTGCTTACTGAGAAACTATAAACTGTCTAAATATTGAGAAAGAATGAAAAGTACTTCCTCCAAATACATGAGAAAAGAGGGAACGCTGAAAGAAATGCTCTGTGGTATTGAGAAACTGTTGTTTGCTCTATCCCCAAAACTTCTCTCACTGTTATATTAAGAACTTGACAATTTTAAATTTCTCTCCCATCCTTTTTTTTTTTCAAATTTGGCGCTCTCAAAATGAAAAAAACCCAAACCTATAAATTTAAATTAGATCTGACACCACTGCACAGAAAGTATCATTCCTTTTTATACACAGATTTCAGTATCACCCAAGAAGACACAAAGAAAGCAAACATGAGAGAAAGAAGAGTGCATATACTCCTTTCCCAAACTGAAGTTCTTCACAGCACTACTGTCCTCAAAATAGTCCCAAACTTGAAAACCAAGGAACTAATTTCTGGCATGTTTATTGTACCACTTCCATGTAGGATGCTAAGAATATCTCCTATAAGTTTCTCCTTTAAGAGGAAAAGCAATAATGAAAACACCTATGGCGAGTGAAAGACAGTGTGCAAGAAAGAATTTCAAGTAGTGTCAGCCAATGTACTTCGTGTAAAATGAATTAGTTATTGCAGAATGCTTTTATTTTACCTTTTTTTTTTTTTTAAAGCAGGTTACAGACACCAAGATGAAAATGTTAGAAAGATCTGGAGGAGGCACACCCGAGAGAGAGAGAGATTGAACATTCAGAGGAACATTTAAGTCAATAGAAATAGCATCCAAAAATATCCTCCATACATCAACTGACAAAAGAAAAAACTAGTACAATTTGTACTATCTTCAGCAGAAAACTCACACAGATTACTGTGGGTCCACTGGCATGTTATGAGCCTGCCTGCTGTGACATCAATTGAGTTAGAGATACACACAATTGTGTGTATTTCTGTACAGATATTTAGAGAGTGCTATTTCTGAGTTTGTGCGCTCATCTCAGTCTATGAGCTTGAGAAGAATTATCGCTGATCCTGTTCAAAACAATAGCAATTAGATAGCCAAGATTTTCTCTCTTGTTCTCCTGCTGTTGCCTATCTTCACCCCAAATCACTGCTGACAGCATTCAGATGTTTTAATGGCTACAGCTTTTGGAACAGACACATTAGACCTTAAAATTTGCACTGAGATCAGATGATTATACATTTTTAAGTGCATTACGCAGGAC
The DNA here is from genome assembly GCF_001431845.1 of Calidris pugnax. Lineage (NCBI taxonomy): Eukaryota > Metazoa > Chordata > Aves > Charadriiformes > Scolopacidae > Calidris > Calidris pugnax. Next base: position 10,924,931 of record NW_015090920.1, read on the forward strand.
AAGTTTGCTACATCTGACATGTCAGAACTGGATTTTATGACACTGCCTGAAAGATTGGGCATATGCTATCTTTTTAATATTATGTATAGAGCTTCATAAATCAAATGTCTGAATGAAACTTTGCTTATTCTCAGTAGTATACAAGCAGATATTTTTGTAACGATTTCTTACCAAATCTATCTGAACATCCTGCTGACACAGTATTTCAAGGGAGTCCAGTGAGGCAAACAATGTGACAGTAAAAAGAATGTGGAATATATGTCAGAGCAAATAATTGATGTAGCAGATAATAAAATCTAATGCAAATATAGCTTTTACCAGAGGGGAAGTAGCATCAGAGTGCTAGTCTCTCAAAATTAGTATGATTCCAAAAGTATATACAGTCACTGCACTATGCCATTCATGGCAAGTAATGAGCCATGACAATATACTGTAATATATGAAGACACTTAGACGACTCATACTGGTTGCTTGGAGTAAGAATAGCTTTATAAAATGGTTTATTTTGTTCATTGAAATGCTTCTGAATCTGAAACTTCTTTAGCATTATTATACTTGCAAGATTTTTGAAAGAGAAGAAACCATCCTCATCAGTTGTTCTTGTTTAGATCTTAATCATGCAAGCTTACAGAAAGAGAGCTTTTGTTATGGGCACTCCTGATATAATTCAGATTGAATATAATTTTGGAAAAGCTTTATGTTCATTATTGATGTTCAGAGTTCATCTTTGGATCCATTGTTTTCGGTTTTTGTCACAATGATTAATCACATGTGACTTGTATCTAACTCTCAAAATCTTTCCAGAATTACAGTAAGTAGATCTATCCCAAACAAAAAAAGACAAGATGTACTTTTTCCCCATGATACACTTTTGCCACTACAGAGGCTATCAATATCATTTGAATCCCAGTCTCTACCAGTTACCATCATTGTAACCAAATGTCTCAATATGAGCAAGATAAATCCCTAAAAAACCACAGAATTTTATAAACACACACAAACTGGATTCATAAAACTTCAAATCTCAGGTTTAGCAGTTTAACCACAAAAAAAAAGCACAAATTCTTTTTTTTTTTATATATAATCATGGACAACACTTCAAAATATCTCATACACTGGAAATCAGGAAAAGTAAATACCCGAGAAGTTTGGTGTTATCTTGTCTTCTTCCTGTTCATTTTAACCATGGTGAAATAAAAGGCTATTTCAGGGGAAGCATGCATTTCTGAAAGACAATCTACTTCCACTGAATGAACAAGAAAATTCATACTCTCAACACCAAGGACTTAGTGTCTTTACAGAGGAAAAAAAAAAAAAATATATGCTCTATCTATAATAGCAAAGAAATTGCCAACTTTGTTATGTGTAAACCATACAAAACCTGCACAGAGAATAGTTTCTGTTTTAGTTTAGTTACCAGCTTCCTGTGTTTAGCATGGAAATTACAATATTACAAACAACTTGATCGTCAAAGAACAGGATAAACAAAATTCTCCAAACTCAGATTTTTACCAAAACTATTCTTTAAAAATTTTTTTTCAAGTTTCGAATTTTCATTCAACAAACAAAAACATCCTCCAGCTCTCAAATGCCCACACTGCCTGCTATCCTATTTCTTTCCTGAAAAGATCATATTTTAGAATCGTGCTGCAATGCAGTCTGTGAGTAGTACCTTGTCCATCACATCCACCTTTTTATTTCTTTTTTTAAATAGCAGCCATAGTAATCCATTATTATTCTATATTCATATATATTCTTTTATTTTCCCATATTCTTTCACCTACATTCTGCCATTTAAAGCACATTTTTCCAGTTTGGTCATTTTAATCCTGACCTAACTGCTGCAAAATTTTACTCGTGTCCCAGTTTCAGCTGGGAATTCTAGTGATTGCTGTGAAAGGAATGCCAATAATGCCTATTGTTTTTAGTTATTTCTAAGTGATATTTACACTATTCAAGGACTTTTCTGTCTGAATAGACAGAACAATAGAAGAATAGACAGAACAATGGAAGGGCCAATGGAATATTCCATAGACATTATGCTCAGTTTATAGATGGGGTTAGCTGGGAGGCAGGAATTCACAATCACTGCTTGGGACAGTTCCAATTCACCAGGCAGTGAGAATGACACATATCATTACTATTATCATTATTGTTATTTTTCCTTTTCTATTATTGTTTCTATTAAACAGTCTTCATCTTAACCTGTGAGGGCTTTTTTAGTATTTTCTATGCACTTTGAATTATTTAATATTTTCTATGCGCTTTGTGGACCATTAAGATGATCTAATTTATGAACTGAAAGGATTGCTATTCAGAAAGCTCAGTCCCTGTGCTATTTACACTGCCAGAACACTTAAAGTTAGCTGGTGACTGAAGTCTCACAGTAACAACTGACACTTCATTAAACCTTTTAAACAAAAACAGTTTTCTCTGCGAATCACTCATGCCATGTTGAAACAAATCTTCACCTTGATACTGAAACCTGAGCCTACAAAATGACATGTCTGGCACTTTACGAATGATACCTCTAAGCCATACAACCTACAGGGAGTATCAATTGTGTGGCACAGCCTGGTGATTGAGACTGCTAAATTCCACTTCTTTCTTTTATACTAATGTATGTGAAAACAGGGAAAATCACCCTGAAAAATAATAGCTCTTTACTGAAAGCTTTAAGCAAAACCCGCTAATACTAGAATTAGTTTGTGGTTTTTCTGCATCCATAAAACTGAGATCAGACACTGCTTTAATATTTCTCAGCCCTCCCTGATTTGAAGACAGTATCAAATAGCGAGTGCATGTTTATGAGAGCAGAACTAGGTTGGACTCCCTGCTTGGGATGACACTTGCTTTATTTTAATTAAGGAATACTTTGCCCGAATTCCCCAGGCTAATACAAGTCTAACTGAAGTCAATACTAAGTCCACTATGTTGCCGTATGTGAAATTTAAATTCACAACCTAAGCACACATCAAGTGGATGAGAATACTTTGAGAATACATTGCTTTGGGTAGACAGCAGAGAGAGAAGGCGATGAACTGATCTGCATCAGTTTCAAACTGTCAACCCTGAATCTAATTCCAATTTAACAGTAGTTTAAACATTAGAAGAGATTGCCATCATCACTCCTCAATAACCTTAACCTCTGGAGCTTTCAAAAGAATAGACAGTGAATTGAATTAATTATTAGCCTTTCACCTTGGAAACCTGAGTACAAAGGTAAGAACCAGTAGCTCAGAAGGTAGCTAATGAGACCAGTAGCCCACTTTTGGTCTCCAGTGTGCTCTAATGCCCCTCACACATTCCCTGCACTCTCCTACTTTTTTTCTTGTTGGGTTTCCTCTGCCCTGCATTCAATTTAAAGTGAAAATTCAAGTGGTCAGGAATGTCTGATATCTAAGCCTCCTTGTGTTAGATGTTCATGGCTGTCAGCAATGTCAGAGCAAAGTCAGTTGCAGAAAACAAAGCTACCAAATAAAGATGGCCTTAAGCCCATCCCAGATTTGAACAGTCTTGAACACAGGTGTTGGAATCTTAAGTGTGATGCAAACAAGAAACTTGCAAGAGAGCATTATTTTGCTAGTAGTCTAATGTCAAACATCTCAAGTTCAATCTGAGGATTTCTTAAGCAGAACATGAAGCAGAAAAGGAGGATTTTCTAAATAAAATATTTGCTTGTTCCGTTTCATACATACTTTCACAGCACCTGTTACCATGATATTGGTTAAAGGCCAGATGACGTAGTGCATAAATTACCTGCAACTGTTTATACGATAATGAAGTTGCATGTTAAGTACAAATATTTCTTATTTATGCCTCTTCAAATGTGACTGTGGGACCTTTGATGACCTTGCTAATCATTTCATACATTTACTCAAGTAAATAACAAATTGTCCAAAAATAATACATGCTTTGTTATTTGCTAAATATATTTTGTTAAAATTTATTTGCCTATTTAAAAACAGTTAAGGAAGCACAAATGAAAGAGCTGGTCAAGAACATGCTACAAGGCAGAGAGAATGGCTAGAGAACATGTGAAGTCCAGAAGTTAAGACTTGAGCCTGTACGCTGTTCAATAGATGACCTATAGTGAATTATTTCATGGAAACTGTCACCAGCTGGCAAATAAGTCATTGCTATAAAGACAGGATAAATCAATGATAATTATATCTAACAGTTTATTCAGGCCAAATGGTCAAGTGTTTGGTTCTATTTACATTTTGATCACATTTCTACAGCATGATTAAAAAACCCTGATACCATCTATATTTAATATTTTGTTTATCTGCTGCTATATTCATTCTCACTTTTTAAAAATAAAAATAAATAATAAAAGATTTACTTGAAATTATTTTTTTTTCCCATAAAATTAATCATTTCATGCGAGTACCACACATTTTCTATTCTAAATAGAATTCTTCTCTATTTTAAGTTTACACAAAATTGAGAGAATGGTGTTTTTAATCATCCTACAGCTTTTGTCAAATACTGTTTCAGTGGCAGTGTCTGTATATGGAGCTACTCTTTCAAAATTGGTTTCTTCGCTATCCACAACAAACGCAAAGTAAGTTACAGGGAACTTTTAGTAAGTCTGAACACATTCCTTCCAGAGTATATCAGAATTACTAACTCAGATATTTAGCATCTTTGTAATACTGTCAATAAAATCAGAGACCATAATGAATATTTGCACATCTCACTGTTTGCCTGAAGTTTAAAAAGAAAGTAATTTATATATTTAGTTAGTTCTATCTGCCTATTCTTTAGCTCCTATTGTACATACAAATCCATGTTTCCTGATAGTTCTGAAAACTTGTGTGGGTTTTCCTGAAATGCAAATCTAGTCTTACACAGAAAAAAAGAAAACTGCCCAGTATCTCTAAATGCTGAACAATTTGCATGAGAAAATCTCGTCACACTGTTCATTATGAAAACGTAGACATGAAAATCAAGAGGTTTGTAGGAACTGAGTATTGTTGACAATACTAAGTAGGATTGGATTTAAACAAATGCATGCCACCTTCAGACTCAGAGTTCTTAGCATAAAAAAAAAACCCAACTGAACAGATTGTAGGGTCTTTACAACTGCAATACAAAGGCTTGGATCTGGTTATCAAATGTCTTGGGCACATTCAATCGACATTGAATGTCTATGTTGGGCATGTATCACACCGAGTTCCCAATGTAATAAAGAGAAAGAGAGAAAGCATGAGGAAAAGGAAGGCAGGGAGAGGGGGTGTGTGAGAGGTGACATATCTACGGTCATTTCAAATCTTAGTTGGTATGAAGTTTTGAAGGTGCCAACCTCTCCACTACTTACAATGCGAGCCTAAGGTATAAGAGAGGCTTCTCAAGTAGACGAGATAAATCCAGTCCTAACAACACATACAAACAAAATTTACCAGCCCTTGCCATTTCTTCTCACGTGCACTGGAAATGCCCTGGCTGTGCTTTGGGTTCCCCTCTAGAAACTTCTTTTCCCAAAACCTCACACTCAAGAGACTGCCAGTCTCACCTGGCTTCTATCTATGTGTCAGAGGTAAAAGGGAAAAAAGAAAATACAGAAAGAGGAAAAACCTCTCTACTATTTCACGCAATTAATTTTAGAAAAGAACTGTGTCAGTAATGGTTATGGATATGAAGCTAGTGAGAAGAGCACTTATAATTCCTGAAGACTTTAGCAGGGGCTGATAACACTTGCCCTTCACAATTCAGAACTCAAACTTCTCAAGACCTAGAATAACTCTGTAGCCTATTAGTAAGCTAAATATACCCAAGGAACAAACATGTATAATATATCAGTCTTTTGTCACAGATAACAGCCTGCCCTGCTTTGATATGAACAGCACAGAGATCAGTTGTGAAGAATTTAAAACAGCTGAATTCAGCAAGAGCATTCTCTATTAGGATGTTTTTATTATTTTTACCTTTTATCCAAGGTACTATCACAAAATAGAAAAAATAGTAGCAGCAGACAAGAACTATGCAAAATGGAAACTTAAACATCGTGTATCTCATATCTGATATAGATGGATATTTAATATTAGTATAGACCTATCAAGTTAGTATTAGTCAGAGGTGCATTGGACAACAACTTAGCAGAAAAGGCAAATAAATAAAACTACTATTATTATAGATCCTAGCTATTTTTGATATAAAAAACAAATTTGAACCACCAAAATTCAGTCCAGATATATAGATACTAGGCGTCTAGTAAGAAAAAAACAAAACAGAAATTAAATATTGAGTAACTGCAAAAACAATCAACCATTCCAAACTCCATAGCTTTTTCTCCACATATAGCTTGCTTTAAATTTACTTAATGTACGTAATTATGTCCCAATTAATATAGCTGCATTCAATAATAGTTCCAGAAGGAGGAAAAGAAAGGGAAGGAAGAATTGTGCTTCTCATAAAACTTCTCTGTTTTCTTAAAGCCATATTTTATACACATATGTAAAACTGCAGCCAAACTAAATGACCGTCCCTAATAATCTGCTTAGAGCAAGACTCATTCGAATCCACATATTGACAAAAGCTATTGCTGAATAGGTCATTCAATTCACAGGACCTTTCAACCCCATTGAAAATTTCAGAAGGAAAGAAAACAAAAAACATCAAAGTCTTTGTATTTAGTATATAGGCCTTTTTGCCAGTTCAAGTTTAAGACCTTTTTAAAAATGCACTGTCAGCAGCATAGCTTTTAAAGGTAAAATGAGGCCTTTAAAGCAGGTATCCCACTGTGCATTCTACCACTGCGCTGCCTGTGGAGTGTAAAAAACAAGGGCAAAGATGGGACTGAAAGTCTCAAACACTCTCTTACAATGGCTTTCATCTTCTCTTCCAAATCTGTAACCTTTGAAGACAGAAGGAAATGCAGTTAATGCGTTTACAAATAGGCTGGAACCTGCTACGTTTTTAAAGGAAACTCACAAAGGGCACAAATGTCCACTGGAATCTCATTACATTATTTAAAAAGCTGACAGCTCCCCAGTTTGACCTCTCTTTTGAATTTCATCTGTTTGAAAAGTTCATGCACTTTCTCAGATTCTTTTAATGATTTGTCACTTCTCTCTCTCAAAATGAGAACAATTAAAAATATCGATATATGATAATACCAGAAGGAAGCCCGTCTGTGACACATTACAAATCCATCCTTACCCTTCATCTTTTGCAGAAAAAACACTGAAAATTTGGCTGACAAAATATCCATCACCTGGCATGTTTATCAATACAGTCTTTTATAAATGCAAAGTAAGCAAGAAGAAAACAAAACCCAGTGGTCCAGAACTCATGACTAACTCTGACACAAGTCAATATGCACAAATGCTAGAAGAAAACATACTTTGTGAAGATAATAACTGTAGATGTAATCACTGAACACACCCTGAAAATAGTCAAACATTAGACTCCAAAAGGCTGCAAATAATAAGCAGCATACAGTAGCCTGGCCACTTTCTTTAAGAAACACTCTACAGAAATAAAAAAGGGGCAGTAGCAGGAACATAGCTTCAGAAACAAATATAATTTCGTATTACCATATACCCCACTGAATGTTATGTACAAACACAGTTTAAATAAAAAAAATATTTTGCTATCTGCTTCAAGTCTCATTTTTCTATTCAAGGATATAAAATCTGTATATTAACCTTTTTTTTTAAAATCTTCTCCGATTTTTTTCATCATCAATTTTCAACATGACTACTTAATTTTAGATTTTTCAATTTCTGTATAGAATCTCAATAGGACAGTTCTGATCACCAACACTGAAACAGAAGTTTGCTTGCCATAACTCTAATGTTTTAAGACTCATATTCTGGCAACATTAAAACCCACAACTGTCTTATTGTCTTTTAAATAATACACCAAACACTTCAGTAGAAATATTTCCTTTTATCTAATCTAGTAGCAGAAAGGTCAGTGGTAAAACACCTGCATAACTGAAAACATTTGTCGTGGTTTTGACGACAACATTTCTCTGGGAACTTGATATATCCTCCATTTCATACTTCATGCAGTGTAGTTCCTCATAAACCCTCTCTAATTCTTGCCAAAAAGTATCCATTTTCTACACTTCATTTTATCTATGACTATTGTAGCAATAGATAATGGCTGGATAATAGATAATTTCAGAATGGTTCAGAGTAACATATTCAAATTGTTTTACCTAGCAATATACAGAAGTACCACAATATGTCAGTTGTGGCTGAAATTATAGAGATTGTAGTTTATAGAACATCTAATATGTTTTTGTGCTATAGAATTGGACCCACATGGTACCTACAAGTAAAATTTATGAGAAATCATACTTTTCTATCACTCCAGTTGTTACTGTTTCTAAGTCCCCTTTCATTCCCATAAAATTATGATCCCACTATATGTTAATCCTCCTTTCCAATCCTGTATTGTCCTTAACAAATGCATCTCAACCTGCACCCATCAGGACACACAAATTCATTCGCATACATGTGCTGTCAATCATATTAGTAGAGTTTGAGCATTTCCATCTCACTAACGTGCACAGAAGTGATCACACAAATTAAAAAGACAAGTCTATATAGGTCACCTGTAGCAATATTTCTTTGGGAAAAGGAATGGCAAACAAAGGAAATGTTGCTGAGCCCTGGAATTCTTAAAGGGCTGCTAATTAATTCTGGACTTCATAAACACCAACATTATGACATCCACTCTTAAGATAATAATTTCATCCAGTGACACAAATTCAAAACCAAATAATTATTCCCCTCAGGAGAAAGGAAAAAAAACCTAACTTTTTTGCAATCCCTCTGTTACTGAGCTCTAAACTGTGTCTTGGAAATGTCATCTCTGGGCCACCACAGTTTGAACCACAAGGAAGCTTCCATCAAAGCAGAAAGATGACAAGATCAGATTCATATTTGTTCTAAGAAATGATGGTAGTACTGTGAGAATGTCTACCTTTTATTGCTGACTTTCAACCCATTATTTGTCTCTGAATTTTTCTGTACTACAGCTGATTTTTGACAGTTTCAAACTGATTGTAGTAGCAATTCTTAATTTAGTAGTTTGAGTTAGTTGTAAATTCATATAGCTTTAGTTTCTGATGATCTGTAGCCTAATCTAAGGTTAAAATGTGATATAATGTGATTTGAGAAGACCACGAATCTCTATTACCATTAAAAGCACTCTGAAGAGTTAACCTAAATACCAGATATTCATCTATAGTATGTTTTATTTATAATCTTGAGTTTACAAAATCTTTGCTATAGGGAACTGTATAATCTAACAACTGTCCTTTTGTCAGGACTGATCTGGGGAAAACTCTGGCTGAACTGCAGAAAGGGTTATGACATACATGTCCTACAAACAGCCACCAGAGACTGGGAAAGGATAGCAATTCAGCTTCTAGAGTCTAAAAAAGCCACAAATTCTCTTAGGTGCTCTCAGTGACTATCAAAAGCACAGATAAAGAGTGCAAATAATGACTGCAGTTTTTAAGCTGTTTCAGACATCTAATTTTTTTCAATTAAAACAACTGTTCGGAGCCATCAACACTACTACCCAAGTTGGGCCCACAAAATCTTATTTCTTACCCCACAGAAAACATGCTAACTAAAAAAAATAAAAAATGTTGCTGCATTCAGGTGACACCAAGTGATTTCAAACAAAACAAACCTCAATAGCTAGTCCACATCAATAACTCACTGGTTGCGTCATTCAGCTTCGTTGGAAGAGACATAAATTTGGGTTCTTGTTCTGGCTATTTGGATCCACTCCTGACATTTGGGGAAGGGTAGATTCTCTCTAAGTTTGTTCTAATTAATGAACTGTTTTGCAAGATGTAAGATTTACAGTTCTGCAAATTACATATGTCACAAGGAAGTTCCATAAGATGGCCAAATTCATCCAACAGCTCCCTTGCTGGATGAAGTTCATTTCTCCATACCCCTCTCACTCTTGTCCCTGCAAGCATGGTCCCATTGCCTTATTCATTGCAATATTTACAGAGCTAGCTCAGCCTGCTAACTCAGCAGAAAACTATTCACAGGACTGGTTTTTTTTCCTCTAGGTTGTAATTCAAATTTTTCATTAGAGTTGGTACAAGGTAAAGAAAATTTTTTGCATCAGCTTTCATTATCTTTAGAGATGCTGCAAACTATTGGGAATAACTTAGCAAAGAAAATTTGATTATACATTTTGAATATTTCTTTCAATAAATGATTTCCAGTATTATTGCCTCAGTTCTGTTGATTTCTGATTATGAAAAATCTGTATAGCACTTTGAATACAAACCTATCTCACAATACACTTCTTAGTATGAACTCTTCCTACATTTTTTCTAAACTAATCACATTGAAACCAAAAGAATAAGGGAAACCAGAGCAATGGTCATAAAAGTGAGATGGCACAGTCAGATGGGATCACCCCTTTTCCTGTTGAGAAGGGATCAGAGGAGAATAAAACACCAACAATGCATGAAGAAAGCTGAGACTGTCTTCATCAATGTGTTTTTGGGACTGGCCACCCTAAGCTTTCAAGGACCAAAGCCATAAGAGTTTATCAAAATGGTGTCTATTCAGCGGTATTAGATACTTGCAGCTAAATTAGGATAAATTTACTAATCACAGAATCACCACAGAATCACCACGGTTGGAAGGGACCTCTGAGATCATCAAGTCCAACCTTAAAAAAAACCCAACAAAAACCAACAACAAAAAAACAAACAAAAAAACCCCCACACAAAACACAACACCCCCCCACACCACACCCACCCACAAACCAATAATCTCGGGCACTAGAGCATGCCCTGAAGAGCCACATCTACACGTTTCTTAAATACCTCCAGGGATGGCGACTCCACCACCTCCCTGGGCAGGCTGTTCCAGTGCCTGACCACCCTCTCAGTAAAGTAATTCTTCCTAATATCTAATCTAAATCTCCCCTGCCGCAACTTCAGACCATTTCCTCTGGTCCTGTCATTATTCACTTGGGAGAAGAGGCCAACACCCACCTCTCTACAACCTCCTTTCAAGTAGTTGTAGAGGGCAATGAGGTCTCCCCTGATTGTTTTGTATGTGTAAGAGTTAAGAACTAATCATTGGCAATGTGCATTGTCAATCCAGTAAATAGCCAAGCCTGATGTTTGAAACTGCGCTGATCTTTCTTTCAAACATTCCTGTCCCAGCCAGCCCCGATCTCCAGCTGGCACACAGACTTGGGGATATGCAGTTGCAACAGAAGGGACTGTGGCAGTAAACTGCTGTCTGGTCACCCTTAGAGGATACAGCCCCCCAGGAGGCCAAGTGCTCAATGGTGAGCAGTACCACAGCTTCCCATTAGTTACTGATCCGCCTCCACAAAGCACAGACAAAAGCACAGGAGCAGCTACAAATCAGTGCAATTACTCTGCAGCTAGAAAGAAGACCTAAGTATTAAACTGATAGCATGAGACTTGATAACACTGCATTTGTCTATTACAAACAAAAATCTTTGCAAGTATATGTGAAAGCTTTAGCAACCTTCAGTACTACAACTAGTGCTTTATGACTGAAGTGGATTAAAGGGTCCTGTAATATTCATGTAAAAAGTTGGCAGCCACAGTACAGTGTTTACGTGTCTTTACCCTTAAGGATCTGTAACAATTTAGGTATATGTGTATAAATATACATATATATACACCTGTATATATATTTTAACCAGTGATTAAACAAAATTGCTTTCTATAGCAATAATTTCTGTACTTGGATTGGAAGTGATGCAAGTTTCAAAACTCCTGTTTGTTCATAGGGCCATGGTTGCACCACTGGGACTTCACAAAATGCATTTTGCTGTAAGTAGATCCCATTAAATCTGCTGACTACATATGTACATTGTCTTATTATTCAGTCTCAGTATTCTGCTGTGCATTATAAACCCTGCAGTATTAGTCAGAAATGGTTACAGAGGAACCATGGCAACATACAAATAAAATATGAAAGAAAAAATATTTTCATTTTAATTTTTATATTAAAGTCAAATTAACTTGAATATCATTCTGGTTTATAGGTTAATAAAATACAAGGAGAATTAATTACAATCATAAATAAATATTTATAACACAAGCACCACGATAACAACAACAAACGAAAAAGACTCTTAGTGGAAGTGCTTGCCCTAAAGGGCAAGAGATATGCCAACCTAATAACCTCACCAGGGGTTATGAAAAATTTGCACATTGCCTGACAGCCTAAGGTAAAGTCTTATGGTAGCTCTTCAAGTGGATAAAAGGGAGAATGGAATGCATTGCAAAGAGGTACCGTTTATCTAAATCAATGGAGACATTTCCTACTGCATTGACCTTCACTGCATCTTGAGGAACATAAAAAGCATTAAGGAACATTTTAAAAACACCCAGGGGTTTTCTTTATCTAGGCTTTCTCCCTGATCAAATAAACTGGAACTCTTTATTATAGATATTTCCCATATTTCAAGTTAATGTACATTTCTCTACAGCACAGCCACCTAAATAATCTTAACACTTCATGAGGGCCCTGACAGTCTCCCAGAAATGTCATATTCCTCCCTTGATGAACATCCCTCAGAACAATAGCTTTGCAATGTCCCTTTGCACTGACACCAACCAAAATGATTCCCCTTAAGATGACCAGGATAAAGCAAGGGAATGGAAGGACTGATGTTTAACATCAACACAAGTACAAAAGAGTGGAAAACCATGAGGGTGCGTAAACGGATATTGTATCTGTGATAGAGTTCACCTACATCTGTTCCATTATTCCAGTGCTTATGAGAAATAATACTACTGACAGAAGGTCTATCTTTGTTACCTAAAACAGTAGGCTAAACGGTTCAGTCCTAAGTATTTCCTCATGAAGAATCAAAAGTAAATTAGGCAACAAAAATATCACCAGCTAAGCCTATTAGCAACCTTCAGTAAGCCAAAATGGGTGTGGTTTTGAGTCTATATGTCACTTTAGCACAACTGAATCACTGTCCATTTTATTAACCCCTATTTATAGAGGTGTTCATGATCAGAGACCAATATGTAGACATGAAATATAAAGATACGCTGTACTTACAATCTTCATACAGCTTTCTTCTCTCAACTGTCTAACGTTGCTCTTGTGAACTATGTTTTCACACCAGGAGAAAATGGTAAACTCAAGCTTTGCACGCAGACTGTAATAATATTTCACCCATAATGCTCTTTTTATCTCTAGGATTTAAAGAAGTCCACCAATTTAGCAAGGCTTAAGTAAATAGGACAATTATAAATCCACTTCTCCTTATTCCTACTCATGGCAACCTTACAGCATTGTGATAAGCAGTGACTCCTGACTACGTGAGGTATACTAATTTCTAAAAATTAGTTTCAATCCCTGCATTCTGTCCAGTAATACAATGCATTTTCATTGGAAAATATTTGTAAGTAAGATAAAATACAGAATAAAGAAAACAAAAGGTTGAATTTAACCAATTTCTTTATCCATGTTCTTTCTTTTTTTAGCCACTCCTCACTTTTGCCATTATAGCATGCTGTTTGCATTTGAATGTTTTTCCATACTTCCTTTTTATTTCTTCATAAGCTCTAATTTTTACCTAGCTAGACTTCTATTTCCATTTCCTATAAATTTTTCCAATTTTCTCAACAAACGTGTATTTTATTTTAAGCAGGAAACTGGCCAAAAGTCTAAAATTAAATTGACACCTTTCTTATAAATAAGTCTTTCATTTAATACCACTGGAGTGTTATCATATCAAAAGTGAACTTTATCAAGTATAGACATGTGAATTCCAAGCTCTTTATATTCTTTTCATACATAAATTACCAAACTTACATGCGTGCTTTACAGTTTCAGGTTCAATACATCTGAGTTTACAAGTTTCTGTGTACAATTAGTAACTTCTGCACTGTGTAATACTTTAGTTCTGTGTAGTTTTTCTTCACGATTCTGGCATTTTTCCCTATTACACTTCCAAAGCAGCAGATTTATTTCTGAAAAGTATACATGTTTTTCTGCTTAATAAGTAAACTGCAGAGAGCAATTATAATTATCATGCAGATCACAAGATTATTCCAAAAAGCTTGACAACAACAGCACAGAACAGTGGCAGAAAAAAAAATGCAGTTAACATTTTTAAAAGCCACTGATCAGAATATCAGAAATATATCACCGTAAGATTTGTCATGGGATTTCACGTTTTATATCCCTAACTAACAAAACAGCTGCCTTTAAAATTCAGGGTAAAGAACTGTGTGTCTTGCCTGCCTATTTCATTGAGTCCTCTGCATCTTGTCTTTAAATCCAATGTACAGAGGAGTTCTTGGGTTTTATCCTCTCCTCTTCTCAAAATTAATGAGAGTCATATAAAGCACCTGACACTAGTAATCATTCCTTTATATTTAAAATATATGTAGCTAGAACAAATGTATGACTCGCTTGGCCACGTTCCATAGCTGTGCTACTGTACCTGAGCAGCTCCGCAGCACTCCACCTTTTGTACATATTGCATGCTTTAAAGCTGTCTGCTGTAGCAGATAAATCTGGGCAATCACGTATTTTGTAATGATTTCTCCTGACATTCTCAATTACATTTTGGAGAGCCTTCCGTACAACATTTCCAGCAGTTCCCTCAAACGATAGCATAAATTTTGTTAAACTACAACCAAGTGCTGTAGAAGATTTATTTGCTGAGCAGTTAACTCTGGTTACACCATCAAAAGCAGGAAGTGAAATCGCATCAAATTTCACCAGCAGTAATTAATTTATTATTTTGAAGGGAAATAGTGGAGTCAAGCTACAAACAAAGGTTAAATTAATATAATCTCAGCCCAGAAACATTTCTTTATATGTCCTACAAATTCTTGTGGAGTGTAAAGCATTGCAATAAGAAGGCCACTAGGTATTATTAGGAGGCCTCGATGATGTTTTTGGCAACAGGCTGGCAGTTAAAGAAGACATGAAGCCAGTGCTCTGAAACAGCACCTAACAGAAGGTAAATAGACACTTCTTATGCATTACATGGAAAGCTGGATTGGTGATAGGAAGTTAGTGGATTTTCACCTTTGCATGCGGGCTTTTTTTCCCTAAAACTTTTCCATCTGAAAGCAGTTCTTGAAAACTTAACGTGAATGTACAAATAGTCTCTTTATTACTCTAGTAGAAAAACAGCCAAAAAACACTACCCCTAAGAGTGGTTCTATGTGGTGACTTGTAACATGTTTCTTCTATGGCTGAGAAAGACAACACCTGTATCTTAGTAGTTCTGAAGAGATAGGGTTGTAAGTTGTATTTCTAGGAGAGAAATACCTGTCCAATTCTCTTCTTACAAGAGACTGGGAACATGAGTAAGGAAGGAGTGATGCAATTTTTTTAAAGGATCAAAATACAAAATGGACTACGGACAAACAAGAAACTATATTGAATAGATTACATTCTAGTTTACTGAAAACAAAAAGACTGATGAGAAACAGCAGGTACATAAACTGACTTTTACAGAGAAAACAGTACACAAACACATCATACCGAACAACAAAATATATGACTGGAGCAAGAAAAAAAGCAACATTTCACCACGAAAATTCCTACCCTAGAGACAGTATTTTCAGAAAATCTCCTCAACACCACCACTACCACAAGAAAAAAAAAAAAAGGTTGCTTAATAGCAACCTTGATTTTTCACTACATTCCCTCTTTAGAGGAGGTCTCCTTTTGATAAGTATTTTCAGTTCCATGCAAAAGCTGAGTCTAAACTAGAAAGCCAGAGGAAAAAAAAGAAAGGAAGGAACTTTATTCCCACAATTAAAATGTGCTGTGCCAACAACTCCAATTTAAGTCAGTCTCTGAGCACTCTGCTGTGTAGTATTAGAAACAGGATGCCTTGTGACAGAAAGATCAGAGGCTTGGTTTTGAATGTTGAGCTTGAAATCCTTTTGCTTTGGTGTTCTAAACTACAAAGAAGGATAATAGCATGTCCCTCCCACAAATAAGCTCTGGGATGGTACAGATATCTATCAAGAGGTACTTGCATAACACAGTGATAACTACTCTATTTTTTATTACAAAAATAAACCACATTTTGATCCATAGAATAAGCAGATTGAATTGTAGGTTTGTGCTGAAGATATTTTTGGACAACCATGGTCCCAGTTAATTTTAAAGCAGTGTATGTAGAATCGACCACGAAGGCAGAGCGCCCATACATGGCCTTGAAGCAGTACCTTTCTGATGCAAACAACCTGTAGGAGCGCTAAGTACTACTGCCACAAGAGAAAGGTGAGAAAAGTTTCTAAAAAGTGGATCACCAAGTGGAGTTTCTTTTGGCATGTGGTTGTAACTAAACCCAACATGAAGAATGAAAGAAGCTCATACAGCCTGTGGATTGTTGAGTCTACATATTTTCAAAATGGTGCTCATGAGCCGATTTCTCTGACTCTTTTTCAAATATTGCATTGTTTTCCTGTACTTTAATACTTTTCATTTCTCGTCTTTCACAGTTTGTCCCCATTTTTCACTTATTAAAACAATTTTATAGTCTCCCTACTTCTGCTTAGCGGCTGTCATAAACCCTAAATTACCCATAGTTTTGCTCTCTCCCTTTCCCTTAGACTCCTCTCATCTTTTTTCTTGAGAACTGTAACTCATATTTAAATTCATTTGCAGGGTGTCAGCAGCTTCTCAAGGCTGTTTCAAATTTTTCTCCAGCACTACATTCCAGTAAACATAATATCTCATCCAATGGAGGACCTGTTTATGTATAAGACAGGGAATATTTGCCAGTCTAGTAGGGACACCCCATCTGCAGGAGATGCAACTTCTTTCCCATTGCTAACAGCTTGAATTTTCTAAGATTAAACCAACACAAGTTATTGCTTCATCATAGGACTTCGGTGATCTTATAGAGAGAGTTATTGAATATGGTGACAAACCGTCCACAGAGCACGCCCTGGGCTGCAGGAACAGAGCCCTTTCTATATTTTGCTGAGTTGTTCCTTCCAGAAGCAGCAACTCATGTCAGTGAGTAACAAGAAGCTGGTGCAGATTCAGCACAGTTGGAGGCGAACAAACTACAAGCTGCAGCGGCAACTGCAGTAAGTGAATTTAAAATTAGACACTGAAAACTCTTAGAAACGGAACATGGTGGAAAAGAGGAAAGTTCTAAAGCATTGTAACTGGATTTTAAAAAGTTGTAAAACTTATTCTATGCTCATTTTTAAGGGAATTTCTCCAGCAAGCTTTACTCACCCTCTAATAACGTATGTTAAAAACCATAATCTCTATTTTCAATGACAGCAAATTACGCCCATTTTCTTTTTATTTTTTCTTTAAAGAGCACTTAGACAAAAATAACTGTAGCACTCTTCCTTGAGAAGTTTGGGTATAGTAGCTAATTGATATAGATTTGCCTTAGAAATAAGAGTGCTTTCACTGCAATAATATTATTTTAACAGTGTTTATCTCAGAACATAAGCATGTCAACTTTTTGGACAGTTATATATTTATTGTCCCATTCTTCTTCAGCTTTAGAAAAAAAAGAAACAGTCACTAAAAGAAAAGAATTTTAGGACAATTATTTTCAGGTTTGTTGGCTTAAATTCCATAAGGAATACTTCATTATAGTTCAGCTGTAGATTGTCATTGATAACATGATCATCACATATGGAATTTGACTGTTTCTGTTGTCCCACCTGTTTGAGAACACCTGCAAATAATACTTCTCTGTTATTTGAATGTTTTTACAAGCAAAGGAAATTTATGACAGATGAGTCCATTACAATCCCCCCAGCCTTGCCTGAACTTCATTCTGGAAAAATGAAATCCCCTGAGATTTTCCAGGAATCTGTGTTATTGTGGCAATAATTTAATTAATGCAAGGAATATTGATCAAGGCAATTAAACATTGTGGGTTTTTTTACTGCAGCTTCACAGGTGTGTTGTATGCTGAATATATGCTTTCTTTTTTACAAGATGTACCAAGAAAAGCACAGTATACCCTGTATTCAACTATTCTCTGTTCTTTTCCTCACTGAGGAAAACAGAAATTTTAGCCAAGGAATAGCTCTCTAAAAATAGACCTAAAAAATTATTAAGTAACCATCATATCCATTACACTTCTGTATACATACAGATTAGAAATAGATATCATACAGAAAATATTATAATGTAGAGTACTTGGAAAGATTAGGTATTATTATAAGTATTGAGCCCAGAAAGCAGTTGTTTCAAAAAGGAGATAAGGGAGACTACATATAGTAAAAGCTCCAAGTACAATGTGGTAGCCAAGGCATTATTTGAATGGATAAGGGACCATCCGGAATAGAAGAGAGACAGTGTTTCTTCTGCAGCTGGTATGTATGTTGCAATATCAAGACAACACCATATATTGGGCCTGGTTTGAATACATACAATTCAGGAAAGATGTTGAAAACTTGGAAAAGATCCAGAAAGGAAACAGAAGGATGACTCAAGATCTGCCTTCACTGAGGCACTTAATTATCTCAATCCATAATCACTTCTTACAGTGAAGGTTTACAGTATAACTTGATCACAAATAATGAGTATCTAACAAGCAGATATTTCTGATAGCAAAAGGCACTTTAATCATAGAATCATAGAATTTCCCAGGCCGGAAGGGACCTCCAAGGGTCATCTAGTCCAACCTCCCCGCAGTCAGCAGGGACACCCCCAACTAGACCAGGTTGCCCAGGGCCTCGTCGAGCCTCTCCTTGAATATCTCCAGGGATGGGGCCTCAACCACCTCCCTGGGCAACCTGTTCCAGTGCTCCACTACCCTCACAGTAAAGAACCCCCTTCTAATCTCCAATCTAAATCTGTTCCCCTCCAGCTTGAAGCCATTTCCCCTCGTCCTGTCACTGCAGGCCTTTCTAAACAGGTTCTCCCCAGCCTTCCTGTAGCTCCCTTCAGGTACTGGAAGGCTGCTATTAGGTCTCCCCGGAGCCTCCTCTTCTCCATGCTGAACAACCCCAGTTCCTTCAGCCTGTCCTTGTAGCAGAGGTGCTCCATCCCCTTGATCATCCTTGTGGCCCTCCTCTGGACCCTCTCCATCAGGTCCATGTCCTTCTTGTATTGAGGGCTCCAGACCTGCACACAGTACTCCAGGTGAGGTCTCACCAGAGCAGAGTAAAGTGGAAGAATTACCTCTCTGGACCTGCTGGCAACGCTTCTTTTGATGCAGCCCAGGATGCGATTGGCCTTCTGGGCTGCAGCTGCACACTGCCTGCTCATGTCCAGCTTCTCGTCCACCAGCACCCCCAAGTCCCTTTCCTCAGGGCCATCTAACATGTAGTTATAACAGAATATAATGGCTAGAAATTGGCAGCTAAATAAGTCCAGAAAAAGAGGTGCAAACTTTTAATAGCGAGAGGGAATACTAGAACAACTTTTCCAGGAACATACTGAATTTTCTGCACTTCATAGACTGTGAATTAATTTTGAATGTTGCAAATTCACACTGTGAGGTATAAATTTGCTACAGAAGCAACTGTTTAAATTACAACTGAATGTAATTATGTGGAGATTGGGCTATGAAAAAGGTCAGATAACATAGAAAGTCATAATGGATTCCTCCTTTTAACTCTACCAGTTAGTCCTGTGTACTGTCTGTGAAATATAAATATTAAACATCACTCTTTGTTTTGGAAGAATTTAATGTCTACTTGCATAGCAAAATTAGAAAGCTGCAGAACATTCCTTATTCAGCTATTGTGCTATTAAGTACAACAAATACAGTAAATACAACAATTTCTTATTAACTTAACACTGGAAGCCGTTGTGAAGCCTACACTTCATTGTTTTCAGCAGTCTTTGCATATTGATTGCAGTTGGCCAAATTAAATTAGTACATATCTGTGGGAACCTCTGAGATTTCTCAAGGCAGGGGGATTGCCTACTTGTTGCAATGTCCTAGATGTTGTTTCCGTTATTTTAAGGACCACCTTCCTCTGCCAGACAAAACTATTTACTCCTGGTCAAATCAGTTAGCCTCGTTTTGTTTTCAGAATCTGTAAGGGTTACCTCTGCCTGCACTGAAGCTCTTTTACTCAGACATTATTATCTACTGTGTATTTGTACACTACCTAGAAGATCAAGGCTCTCACCTAAATAAGTATCACTGCAAAAAACCACATAAAAAGAAAGCAACTAAAATGAAAATTTTAAAGCCAGACTCTTCCTACTTGTTTTAGATAACCTCTGCTGCTGACCTGGATTTTGTAAACTACTTAATATTTGCTAATGTTCTCATACAAGACAAAGAAATTCAAATACTATTAACTACCACAAATGTCACCAATCCACTAACTGTATTTAAAGATAATATTGCAAAGCTTACTTATGTAAACTCATGACCTACAAAGTTAATTTTCAATTCAACACAAAACAGAAATTAAACTGATTTTTATTCTTAAAAGGCAGAGAGCTAAGTATGTTTTCATCTACCAGAAGACCAGTGTGGTTTTCCATTTCCAGTCCAGAACCAAGTTCGACAGAAAAACTGAAAATCCTTCAAAACCAAGGACTACAGTGAAAATGCAGACAAGCCCATCATTGAGGAAGACAAAACAGGCACTATTTTAATGAAAGCTTGATGTCAGTGAATGCTTTACTTTCTACAAGAGTTTATGTTTATGTGTGCCTTTTCCAGCTTTCAAAGATGCAGAAAGAATTACAGATCCCTGATTACAGACCGCACCCAGCTAAACATCCCTGTCCTGATCTCCTCAGCCGTGCTGGAGAACTTCCAGGAAATAGGAAAAGAGATACATATATCTCAGAAGTACAGCAGTCATCTTTTACAGCTTGGGCTTATGCACACCACTGCCAGACATAATAAATCTAGATAAAAGAGAGTCTGAGATAACCCACATAAAGAACTGTTCATTGAACTCATATAATCTATACCACAGCCAATGAGCATGGAAGCAGGCTATTAAGCATGAACTCTACAACTGCCTTGTTAAGTGCCTGCAAGCTCTCGGATGAATGGAAGTAGGGTTCAATTTTTGTGCAAGACTTTAACATCACATTGCCTGGTATTGGATTTTGAATGCTTTGGACTCTTTATCTTTATGAATTTTTTATAAATGTTACTTAATATGCAAGCTCTATGAGATTGCACATTAACTGGAGAAACAGTGTAATTTATGGGAGATACGAGTAATTTTCCTACGCTCAGCTAAACTGAAATAGAGAGCTAGCCTTTTACCATATGGCTTATTCTCAGCCATTACTTCACACAGATCTCTTTGCCCAACAAAATTACACGCTTTCACAATCAGCACCCTGTCCACTCCCGACAGTTTCCTTGCTTCCTTAGATATTTTTTTATTCTCTCAATGCAAAGCCCTGTTGCAATCAAGGCAAGATAATTCTCTTCATCTTACACTGCTTCACTGGACAGCCAGTTCTCAAATGACAGACATTAGAATAACCAGAGAAGAATAGAGAAGGCCTACAGGGTTATGCAAAGGTAACATTAGTTCTTCCCCTGTAGGGGTATAACCATCTCTTCTGTTCCCCTTGTGCTGTGCTCTGTAGTTATTCTTCTGGCCACTACACAGCACACTTCTTTGTCTCTATGTTTATCAGAATCAAATTTCACTGTGACAGGCTATGAAAAATTATACATTCCTTCTTTTGAATCTATCCTTCTCAAATAATGTAGGATTAAGATGTCTGAGGCAGGACCATCAGAGGGAAAAACAGCCAAGAGAAAATTAAGTCTAGAGTTAAGAATATGAAAAATGAAATAAATAATGATCAGACCAGAGGATGAACACAGACTCACATGAAGAAATAACCAAAAGGAAAGAATACCAACCCACCTTTCAAACCTGCCGCCTCAGCCTTTCCAGAGTGAAAAAAAAAATAAATACCATTATTGCAAATTTTCCACTCTGCTTTGTGCTCTGGGTAAGCCACATTTCTTCTAAGAAGTAGAGGAAAACACACTGTGGAGAATTCTTATTTCCCACTAGTTTCAACAGGAGATTATAGGTCTTGGGCCTTCCTAGGAGAATGTGCTGCAAAGCACCCAGGCTGATTATGGAGGAGGGAAGGGAATAAAAGAAGTTTCCTCCTTTCTAGGCCACTGAAGGATGTATCATCCCAAAGGCAGAGAGGTTTTGCAGGCATAAAAATAGAAAACAACAGCGCTTGCAAAGCAGCAGATCCTGCAATCCACCTATACCATATCCCTTTGAAGATGAACACAAAGCAGCTGCAGTGAGCATCATATACATGGTGACACACAGTCATAGAATTGTCTGGATGGAAGTGACCTTTCAGATCACTGAGTCCAGCCATCAACCTAACACTGACAAAAACCATCACTAAACCACGTTGCTAAGCACTATACCTACCTCCAGGAATGGCAATTCCACCGCTTGCCTGGGCAGCGTGTTTCAATGCTTTCACCTCTCTAGAGGTGATAAACATCTTGCAAAATGACCATATCTACTCTTTGAAATCTTCTCTGCCTTCCAATTCTCTATGTCTTTCCATAAAGTCATATTGTTTTCAAGAATGGCTGTGTTTAGGTATCACCTCCAACATATTTCATTACCTGTACTTGAATAAAGATCTAGGTGTCTAGGTTGGTTTTTTTTTGAAAAAGGTAAAATGCACAGAAAATACTAACATTTTTTTCTGTGGGAAAGTTAGAGAAGCTAGACAAGCTTGATGGGTTTTGCTGTTACTGAATTGAAGCGCAGAATTAAAAAGTAGATTTTCCCTGATTATTTAAAGAAATTGAAAACTCATATGTTGTTAAATACTGAGTGTCCACTAACACCTATGTGAAAGTGGATTGAGAAGGGTTTCATTAGGCTCTTACTATAAAAACAATCTCCTGGGTTTGCTTAGATAAAATATTATCAACAGAAAGTAAGTTAGGAGATGCAACTCAAAGCACCTAGCTACTGCTACTCTAGCAGTTTTGAGTGAGCTTTGTCTTCCTTCTGAAGGATAAAGTTTTAAAACTCACAATTACAACTCTTCCCTACAAAACTATTCACCAAATATGACTAAGTGTAAAAATCTCTTATGATCAGAATATTTTGTGACCAAAGAATGGCCTTGCCTTTGAATTATTTTTTGCTAGTTCTGAAACGATTTGATGCTAATCTGAACTAACACCAATGACTGAATTGTCTTTCTTCTGCTCTTCAGTCGTCTGACAAAAATCTCAGTTTGGTGATGCTCACATATTTGATGGCAGCAATAAGCTCTCTCTATAGCTCATCTGTTAATAGTTTTCCACCCTCCAACTGAGTTCTTGCAGTATTCCTACAGAATTGCTGTTTCTCAGTTTCTCTTCCCTTAAACGCTCCAGTTGTATTCTCCAGCACCATACTTAATCTGCTCATCTCCAGAATTAAAGTGGGAAGCTAAATAGGTCATCTATTCACATATTCATGACTACTTAAAGCTTGTCAATCTCTCTCATATAAATGTGCCAGATTTTCCTGCACGCGGTTTATTTTAATGGAATATTATCTATCAAACCATAGCTATAGAGTAATTTTTTTATTCTCTTTGTTAAAAGAGCTCGGGAATTTAACTTTTTTTCTTTTAATTATGTCTAAAATTTTCATCCATGATTCATCATCATTTCAGTCTGTTTTTCTTGTATGAAAAGTGATTGTATAAAAAACTTGCAACAATACAATCCCGCAGGCTTGAATTTTACTTGCACAGAATTATTGATAAGAACAGTGTAACATGTCCTTCTGATGAAATATGTTTTTTCAGAAACCATGCTTATTCATTTATTAGTAATGATAAAAACTGCCAGGAGCAGTATTTCTTATGCCTCTGTGTAAAGAACGAATTGCCTCAAGGCTAAACATCTCCTACAAAATGTCTTCCCCTCTGGAAAGTGGCAACATCTTTATGCTAATGATTAAAAATATTCCCTGGATCTATTCTTGCATTAATTTTTTTAAGAAAACATTCTTTCTCTCTTTTCTTTGCACATTATCATACTTCATTCATAAAGAAGATACCTGAAATGAATTAAGTATGCTATAAAATCACACCAATGTGTAACATTTCAGAATAATTTCTAGGAAGTCAATGGAATATTCCACTGCATAAGGTAAAAAAAGGGTCTGTGTCCTATATGATGGCAGTGTGGAACACGAAGCCAGCATGGAGCCAAAGAATTAGTTTTTCATCCATTCTTAGCTGCACTGTTTCCTTCAACAGATCCAAGACACAGCAGGAAAGTCAACCCTTTGGCAAATATCTAATGTGTATTCATATGTAACTTCGCCAATTTGTGCACCCAACAGCCTAGCAAACTTTCCCACATCAGAACTGAAGATGATACCAGCTCACACATTCATAAAGATGGCACTGGCTCACAAACTGTCAGAACAAATTTGGAGAAAGGAAGCATTGCCTCAAATTTTTTTTTTGTATCTTTGAATTTAAGCACCTCCTATTTTGGAATCATATTTTAGGTTAATATTTTTGGGTTAATATTTCTTCTAGATTTCTAATGAAGACCTTCATTAGGTTTGTATGGATTTCTGTTGGTTTGCAACTGACGCCTTCCTAGACTGTACAGATTCCCATTTATCATCATAACATGTTTTTTCATCTGCAGCTGACAGCAGAAGAGGAAAATGTAATTATCATCACTATACTGAGATCAAATCAAATAGCCTGTTTTGCTCATATCAAAGTGAATATTGTTTTGTTTTTTAAATAAGAGTTCTTATAACAAGTTCTAATAAATTCACCACATAATCTCTCTGCTCAGAGGGGAAAGCATCACCTACTAAATGCCACTTTCTTTACCACTACTCGATAGCAACCATGATAGAAAAGTCTTAAAACAGAATAGTCTTAAATCTGCAAAGGAACTGGCACACCTGCTTGCAGTTTTTTGCCAAGGTGTTGAATGAGTAATATGGTTAACTCTTACATACAAGGATTACATAAAATATTCCACAAAATAGATGAAAAATGAATTCTTGATAAAGCTATTGGCCAGTTCCCAAGCACAGACTTAAACTCAGTACATTAAGCACCTCTCCCAACAATCCTGTAAATCAATAGAAGAATACTTCCCTGTAAGAAAGAACTCATTTATACCACTAGCATTACATATTACAGAATATAAACATGTGTTCTGCTGTTATCAAAACTCATTAGATAAACAAAAGCTGGAGCTAAATCAGTCAGTCATATTGAATCAGCATTCTCCAACAGAGCTCTGTCCTGTCTGGAAGTTTTTGACCAGGTCTAATTACACTACTGCTGGCTCCTGCATGACTTCATTGAGCTCCCTCCCCCCCCAAATATTTAAGCACCTACTTATTCCCTAGGATGCATATTCCTCTATACTGCATATCTTTTATGCACAATCAGCGAAATCTATTTCATTATTTACAAATTCAAGTAGGTAAAACATTATCATTTCAAATAAATTAGAACCATAATATTCATCGCTAATTTACAAACTTTTTGTTCTATGGGACATCGAACTTGGCTGTACTGCGGTATCTAAATAATACACATACTAAAACCATTGTATTGTTTATAGTTAAAAGAACAAGAAAATCAGGTTATGGTATTAATTTCAAATAGATTATATTTACTGTTTTCTTTATACATTCTATTACGCGCTAACCCTATCCAATGACCCTATCCAAGAACATATTTTTCATAGACTTCTATAGAATAATATTCTCTTGTTGGTTTTTTCCTCTGGGACACTGAACAGAAGCCAACAACTCACCCTGAACTGCTGAAATTTAATATTACCTAAAGTGTTGTACTGTGCAAAGCTTGGCAGAAGCAACTGTTTAGAAGGTTTTAAGTCTCATATCTTGGCCAAAATCCAATAAGGTCAGTAATTACCAGGCCCTCAAAAACCTGTTTGTAACAGTACAGAAACAAGGTAGGTTTATGAATGTTTCAGAGAAGCTGGGCCTAGCTTGAGAGCAAATCTCCAGGTTTTCTCACTCAAGTTTCAGCTCCATATCAAGCCTGCACAACACATAAGAAGATCTTACGTGATGTCTTCAGGGTTTGCCTTTGAGGCAAGGAAGCTATATATTTTGATCCTCCATCATGAGCATGGAAAAAAGCACATCTGACCTCCTAATTCTGGTGATACACTTCAATCTTGACCAAAAATATATGCAGATAGAGTGAGCTGCCCAAATGACACAAGAAAACCCCAAACCCAACCCAATCAACTAAACAAATAAGAAAAAAACCCCCCAAAATGTCAATCAAACAAAAAAAGCCAAACCCACAAAACACAGTCCTAGATTATAAACTTATTACTCCACTTACCATTCTTCTCTAGCAATGGGGACTGAAAAAGCCCAAGATGAAGAAAGTCTTGCCAAAGAGCCAGCTTCTGTCTGGGCTATACAATCAAACTTCCAGAAATCCATAGGCTCAGGCCACACACATATACCTGCTGCAGGACAGAAGAATTTTACTGTTAGACAACTCTCTCTTTTCCAGTTACCCAGTGCAAAAACTAGAACCTCTAGAGCATACTTCACAACATGAGGAATGTTAAAAATGTGCTGGAAGTAAATGAAGAAACATTTTATTATAGGGCAGTTTAAAACTGAAGTACCCACTTCGTAACATGAAGTCTATGAGACTGCAGTCTTAAATATTGATTTTGTATTCATTGTCATTGACAGAAGCAATTCTGCTTTTGCTGAAGGTAATAAATATGACTTTAAACAGAATAAGGCCCTTTCAGCAAGAAATTTTACATCTATCTGTTTATAAGCCTAAAATTAAAACCGCTAGGATTGAAAAAAGAAAAAAATAACTAAGGGGGTTTTCAAAAATTTAAAACTCCATCATGCATAAATGGAGCTCATCAGAGAAAGTAATTTCCCTGCAGAAAACACTCCATCTTTTGTTTTATGTAAGTTAGCAACATGAATATTTTATTCTCAGTGAAACTGCCGCTACCCTTTTGCATTTCATAGCTTTGCTTGGTGCCTCAGATAAATAGGCTTTTTTTTTTTTTCTTTTCTCTCTTTGCTGTTCAAGTCTACTGCAATTACAAATTTTGCCATAGCTCAGTAGATATTAGAGTTTGGAATCTGGCATTAGCAGCAACTATATCCTTTGTCCTAACATCCCTTCTAGAAGGTAGATAGGAAGAAATGTGCATAAAGGACAAACCACTGCACAGAAGGTAATTATTCTCAAGATATCCATCATCATTTGGAAGACACATTGACTATCACTGTCTTCAGGTAAGTTTAAGATTTTCCCAAAACTACTTTCAACCTGGGCAAGATTTTACAATTACAGAGAAGGTAGTAAAAACACCTACATTGTATATCCGCATTAAACCTACGGCCTAAATGCATATCAAACTTTCAAATTTACCACTGAGATGTATTTCAACTCCAGGATGAGAATAACAAAAAGAATCAGTACAGCAGGTAACATATTGCATTGCTGGGAGCTGTTGCACAAAACTGTGAGCAAAATAGGCTGCACAAGAATACAGACCCTATACAAAATTGTATTTTAAATGAGTTTCATCTCAAGAAGCTTAAAAGTAACTTTTTCGATCAAGTTGGAAATTTGGAGAAGATAGACTATTTGACCTATATGCAGTTCCATTATCATTGTAAATTCGCCTCTTTGAGAGCAATTTTATTTTTAATTTTGTTACTTGGAATGTGAGAGTCTGAGTGACTGATTTTCTCGCTTAGTGTTGTTGGGGTTTTTTTCAGTCATTTTTACAGGATTTTTTTAAAGATTGAACATTTCCAGAAAATAGTTGTATCGCGTATCAGATCTTCCACCTAAAAAGGAATATACTTTCTTCTTCAAGTGTGATCTTCCACATGGGCTTTTTGAACTGCAGGGAGCGAGCAGGGGTAGGGCACCAAGGGCATGTCAACAGGACATATTTAACACAAGGCTAGCATGCCTCTGAACCACCTGGGTGTCTGAGTAGCAGAGGGCAGCAGTTTTTGAAGGCATTAGTTCAGGGCAGCAATACTAAAAGAACATTGCCCCTGGCTATTTAGCTCTGCCAATCCACACTAAATTGCACAGGCTTAAAGTCAAACCGACAGATTCATACTGTTTCCACTGCCAAAGTTTAAGTGCTAACTCCTGGACCTACATACAGAGTTTACGTTGCACAGGACATGCAAGCCATGCTGTTCACTCTCCATTGTATGTAGAGGCCTGATTGTTAAGGGAAAAAAAGGACTGAACTTAGGCCGGACAAGATGCCCCTACTCTGAATCATGCTGCAAGGCAGACCACCAGCGCGCTTTATCAAAAGACCACAAAGGAGGAGTCCACAAGATAAAAATCACTTTTCAATTTTAATACCATAAGCCAGCACCAAAAAGCTTTGCCACCTTAGTCAAAAATCATCAGGACAATATTTGTGCTCCAGAACCCTGAGTCTAATCATGCAAGGAGGAAAAGACCAGACACCGTCCAATGAAAGTCATCTAATAACAAGAAGCATTTTGTGTAAAAACTATTGTTCTCTGAGATCATTGGTGAAGGTCCAACTTTCTCTACTGCTGAAGTTCAGGACATTTTAAGATGTAATATGTTTCAAAATATTTTTCATTTCAGCTAATGCTTAGTGTCTTCATCTTCCAGAAAAAAAAAATAATAAAATTTTCCAAATTATTCAAGTGTGAAATTTTTTGCATTGGAGAGGTCTTAAAATTCCCACAATAAATACTTCGCGACAAAAGCACCCCACGCTTAGAAGGTTTAAAAATGGTCTCAAAGATGTATATCAATGTTCCCTGTTCTACAGTTATAGGTGTGCAAATACAAGAAAATTGTAGCTTGTGATAACTGGCAAAGAACAGCAACATTTCCTCTTTTAACTAAGTCAGTAGCTCAGCACATGGTGTAAATGGAAGAGTTTGTGAATGTATACGGTCAGAATTTTAAAACTTAGTTGGGTGTGGGAGAATATGAGACATCCTAGAGAACCTGACTTCAGTATTCAAAGTTTAACTATTGCCGAATCATAACGTGAGTTAGTATAACTGCTGAGTTTTACACACAAGTTATTACCCATCCCTGAGAATAATTCTCAGCGTTAAGAAACTAATTGCTGATGCTGTCATTTAGCTCCATTTTTGGTGTTGTGGTCAACATATTTGACCTACTTTTGTAAATCATTGCTACATTTTTGCCTTAATTTGTTATGAAAATTTATTGCATGCTTGCTTTGTTTTACTTTATGAGGTCCTAACTCATTATGTATAAAAATACGCTGAGTTATATCTCAAATGATATTCCATACAGACCTAAAATCATTACAGATATCAATGGATATTTGCTAATAAGTCTCATGTCTCTAGCTTTTCCTCTCTTCATCTACTCCAATTTGTCTTTAATTCTTTCGGTATCTTTAACCTCATTAGTGGCCATAGGGATTGTGAAATTTACTTCATTGGAAATGTTCGTAGTGCTATATAAATACCTAATAAACCCTCATTTAAAATTTTCAGAAGAAAGTTGGCAAGAAAATACACCAGAAAACGCTGCCTCTTTCACTATAAAGAAAAAAAAATTATATAAACCCAGTTATAACAAGGAGGTTACTCCTATGAAAGATGATGAGGCTATTACAAAATCTTAATCTATATCCTGAATGATGATTACAAAAGTTACAGTTGATGACATTTATAAATTAATTAGTAAAAGTGATGTAGAACAAGAAGTTTGAATTCCTTTAGTCTGAACTTTCCAGCAATCCTCAGGGTCTTCTGTATTTCAAAAACCACAAAGGCTTTTAGGTCAACTGTCTTCACACTCTACAGTAGAAGTAGAATTGGGACCACAAATCTAATTTTCTAATTGCAGACAGAGTGAAAAAAGAAATATTGCATTCATTTTGGGGGGAAATATTAGAAGGAATCTCTTTTCAGCTTAAGACCCTAGATAGAGAACAATAAACAGCCGAACATCATTCATGACTGAAGTTGCTGTATTAGTTTGCCTTTAAAGACAACCCTACATTTAGGGCAAAATTAGCAGTGACCGTAAACTCTGGCAGAGCAGTGCTTTACGACAGAGATGATTTTCTAGTTCCTTCATACTCTGATTTCTGTGTTGGACTGTCCTTTAATAATACAGCCATAAATCAGTACTATTTCCTGTACTTTAATGTAAAACATAAAAAAAAGAATGGCATAACCCATAAACAGAATCTTGTGCTAATACTCAAATCTATTCCTCAAAGTAACAGAGTTTAACTTTGTTTCAAAGTGGTTACTCAACTTGTCCATTAAAGCATATTTCAAAAAACAGCTTAATTTTATTACCAGGCTCATATAGCTTTATTCTTCTTACCTGTTATGACATTGCATTTAACAACAAATAAATCACAGAACCTTTTAACTGTGCTATTCAGAACGTAAACACTGGACAGACAGAAGCTAATGCAAGGAAATAATTTTCCTAAGGACCTGGATTATTTCCTAATTGTTTATCATATACGTATTCTCTTGCCAGAAATCAAGATTTAAAATTCCACCTTCTTCAAAGCTTTAATGTTATTTGGATCTCTGAAGCATTTATATTTAATTTCACAGCAGTGTCACAATTCAAGTGGTATATTTTAATGTCTGCAGCAGCCAATTGTTGATTTATTTTCTTTCAGGCAAAATGCAAATAATCTCTTAAGAGGTTTGCTCACAGCCCTTGTGTTTGAGTTAATATATTTGCAATGAATAAATTAAAAGAAGTCCAAATATGACTTTTTAAGGCCCTCTTGAATTTAAAAACTCCATTCGGTTTTAAAAATTTATTCAGAAGTTTTTCTATGAGAACTGGAAATGAACTCATTAGTGACCTTGGCCCACCTCCGGTATAGGGGTATGCCCACTGAGAACTGCAAGGGTGGGGAAATGAGCAGCTGTAGTAACCTGGCAGCATTTTGAGCTCTCCACAAGAAGCCTATTCTTGGCTGTGGAAACATTCCTGTAAAGCATACTCTACAATTACCTCAGAGCAAACTGCCCCATGAAACAGCCCAGAAAGGACAAAGACCTCAAATGCTGTCTTCATCAGAGCATTCACCTTCCCACTGTGCATTTTAAAAGCTTCTCTTAAAATCTATTCCTTCTCCTCTCCATTCAGTGTCATCTGAGGCTGCTCAGACTGACGTGTGAAAGCTTGAGATGATGGACTTCAGAGACACAGATACCAGGATTAGCTCAGTACTGTCCAGCAGCAAAGAGAGGGAGCAACCAGACCAGGTCCTCTTGGGCACAGGTGGGCAGATTTCTTTGCTGGGATGTAGACCCTAAACTCATGGTTCCCAAGTCATCTAGAGTCACCTACGCTGGAAGAAACCACAGCTCCTGCTTGGCCCATAATTTCTTATTTCTATAGAAAGGAAAACCAATTACATGGAGAGAAGCAAATGTCCTCTAGCTTGACTTCTTTACATACCTGTGATGCTGTTGTAACATTATCCAGATCCCAGATGGGAATCCCAGATTCCTAATCAAGGCAGCTCATAGCTAAGCAGCTCACCTGTAACTCCTATAGATTTCATTTCCCACCATTACTCTTTGCAAGCCTGTTTATCCTGCTAGGTATCTATGTGTCACCTGATAGCACAAAAAGAGGGAAAACCCTCGATTTTAAGGAGGTACCAAGCAGGTCAGCTTCACGACTTGACTACAGATTGCAATGATAGTCCAACTGGCTACACGTCAGGTTTAACAAGTTAGAGCAACCTCTTGGTGTATATAGAGCTAAGTTTCCATCACAGATAACTGCAGCTAAGGACACAGATTTTTAAAAAAAGTATACATGTATACAAAAATTAATCTTGGGGGGTGGGTGAGCCCAAAGACAATTTTTAAAATGTCACATATTTGTAGAGAAAATAGCAATAATAGTTATTTTCCAACAGAAAAATTTTTCTTTGTCAAATCATCAGTGAACATTCAGGATCTTTGCTAGAATAGACTAAATAAGAGTTTGTGCCTGGATGAAATGAATTCATTTTCAAATGAATAATCACGGATCAATGATTGCATTTTCTGTTAAACTCTTCCTTTGATCTTTCTTACAAATAAGAAAGTATTTTAATATTTCTTTAAGAATCACACAAGTGAAAAAAATATATAAAAGTATACTGTCTAAAATAGACTATTTTTTTTTATTTTTCTTACTCTTAAGTTTCTTTCACCTTCTTTTGTTACAGTCTTGTATTTGAAAGTCTTGTTTTTGAAAAATTTCACTACCTTACTTTTCAGATAATCATGGCCATATGCAGTTCGAAATACAGATTCAAAATTATAAACTTCAGTAATACTCTCTGCTGCCCTGCTTCTTTCAGACAGCCAGATACGTTTGCCTTGTCATCAGATTTGGCAATATTTAATCTTTTTCAGGACAATACAGTAAGTATAGCCATAAAAATTCTATGTCCTATATTTGGTACTGTATATTTTTGTCCAACCAGACAAACGTTTGTTTTGACAAAAGAATCTGTAAGGACAAATGAAGTTTCCGTAACTAATTAATATTAAAAAATTCTCCCTTTCCATTTGGTGCATCTCAATATACAATAAAAATGCTGAGAATCGTTAAATCAGACAAAATTCACAGCAGATAAGCTCACATTAAAACAATTTCTACTCACAAAAAAAAGGAGAGATACTAAGAGCCAAGGAAAGGATTTTTAACTTTGTTCACATTCCCTTTTATCTATAAACCATCGATTGCCTGGTGCAACATAAAATATCAACATTGTAAAATACCTAATGTAATACCTCATCCAGTGATTTCCAAGATATCTGGATCAAGTCCCTTAGCAGTTCAGCACATCTGACTACCACATTTTCCAAACCTCATCTCCAACCTACCAAGATCAATGATACAAGAGGAACATCCCTCTTCTGAAACTGAATACCAGCACTAAAAGAACCACAAACACTAGACCTATCAGTAAATGAAGAATCACTTTCACTCAACACATAGCAGACTCACCGAGCAGTTTTATCCATGTGTTCAGCAATTTTAAGGTATTAACCAAAGTTTCAGACTGACTCCACATCATGTCTGTACAGTAATTCTGATATCTAGTGGGACTACTGAAAGCATTATGCATTGGTAAATATTGCCAATCTGGCAATCCAAGCCTTACTTCTGATAACCCAATTCTATGGGTTTGTTTTGCCTTTGCTATTTCAAATACATTTTTATTTAAGTTTGATACTATAACTAAATGTTGTAACACAATCCTCATGCTCCTCTCCTGTCACAGCCCCAAAATATCCCCAAAATGTAGTAATTCCTTGCATTACAAATTGCATCTGTCTCCCACAGGAAGACTGCTATTTGGTGGAAACTCTTTTAATAGGGTGGCTTCATCATGCCGAATACATAAGATGCCATCATTCGAGGGTAAAATGTCTCATAAGAGTCCACTTTTCACTATTGTTTTCATTCCCAATATACCTGCAATGTTACCCTGAAGTCCTCATATTGTTTCCTTACTGACTAACATTCTCTTGTTATCTTTCTGCAAATTACAATGCCATAATTAGTAAAGCATTTGGGCAGAAAAATGGTTACACAAAATCATGCCTGCAAAACCCAAATTGTTCACAAATTAAGGAGAAAGTTATTGAAGACTGGGAACTAACACGAAAAATATACACGTTCTGCAAACTTTTAGCTGGGTTCAAAAGAATTCACACATCTGCATCATGTGAATGATCTCAAGTGTCAACAACAACCTGTTCCTTTCATCTGCCTATTTTGCAGAAGAAACCTCTCTGTCAATTTGCACTTTGATACTTACAGTCACAGAACTCACCTAGAGTTGAACATACATTTCATTATAACCAGGTAAAATTAACTCTCCTGCCTCTTTCCATATTCTTCCTTTCCTCCTTTTCACAGAAGAACTGTTGACAAGGATCGCCTCTCCCCTGGTGTACATTGTAATACGCGTACTAAGAATTCAATCCTAACTGGAAACCTCAGACATTACTAGCTCTTAAAATTCCAGTCTTCATTGCCTAAACTTCCTTCCAAGCCTTCAAAATTTCAGCTACTAAGGCTGCTGCATCTCTCTTCTTCAAGTTGCTTAACAAAATACATAGTTATTCTGGTAGCTTTGCTCTCAAAACCATAGGGGTCTATTCTGCCAGTTGACTGGGCAGCAGAGAGTGACCAAACAACATTTTGTTTTCCCCTCACAGCAATAACAGAAATATTCAAAATGATGTTACCGAAACTTAAAGTATTCAAAGCAAAAGGATTTCTTTAATTAATGTCCTTGTCAATTAAACAATATCACATTGTTCCCCATTTGCTACCACGTACCTACAGACACGACAGATGTAACATTTCAATGAAATGGGCATCTTTACTTTTTTTATAGGCTAACATGAGGAAGATTGAGCCATTGTTCAGAAGATCGAACATCTGGTAACACGGACAAAGTTACAAGTACTTACAATTTGTCGTTCATAATCACCTTGAAAATCAGATGGCTCTGGTTTTGGAATTGTTCTGACATCTTTCTGTTTCAGTTCTTTACTGCAAAATGTGCTCTAAAGATTCCCAGTGACACTATTCACCAACATCTTGACATGATGGGTTTGCATCACTGAGATCTCTAAAGAGATGGAGGAGCATTTCATCTGACACTGTAATATCACGTGTATGAATTCATGATGACATGCTCAGGAGATAGTTTCAATGACAAAGAATAAAAAGCCTACTAGAGTAATTAAGAAATTTGTAGTGATATAAAATGTAATAAGGAAAATTAACGGGTTGGTTTGTCGTTTTTTTAACCTCAACTATTTCCAAGCCTTTTCCTTAAAGCAGAAAAACCTATCTATGATTACAGACTAGATTTACAAACTAGGCCCAGAGTACTCAAAATCACAACCCCAAACTTGTGAATTCTTTTATCAATTTAAGTTATGGAAGAAGATTTCCAACATTGTGCAGCTTAGTCCTCTCAGAATGGGACTTTCAAGAGGCACCATTCATAAAAAGGTACCTCAGATAGATGATCAGAAGTGCCAGAGAGAAACACACTTAAAAATTGATTTTTTTTTTTTTTTTAAACTGGAATGCCTTTTTCTTTTAATGATCTACAGTCCTGACCTGTTTATTCCAGTCAAACATATATGGGGGTTTGTTGCATTTTTCTTTTAAAACTAAACAGCGGCGATACTTTTCCTCTAAGAACGACAAAGGGAAAGGCCCAACCTTTTTACTACTGCTTTATTTACAAAATTCACCAAAGAGAGATTCCCCACTAAGATCCCTCCTCTTTCTGACACAGATTCAGTTGGTAGCTGAGGATTTTTCAGGCAAAAGCAAGAAAGTTAAAGCAGTGAAACACATACCCGGATGAGTTGTCTTCTCCCCTGCATAAGGAGTAAGCTCAATGAGGTGGGAGGAAGGAGTGGCAAAAGGCGCTCTTCAGGCACTCGCCTTGCCAGCCACTTGTCAGCCAACTGAGGGAAGAGGGGGCTTAGAACTGCCTAGTCAATGAGATGGATGAAGGTTATTTCATTTGTGCATACAGACTTGTCTGCACATGTGAAGACTGAGGGCTTCTTCTGTAAACCCCCAAACAGAACTTCAGTCATCTAGAGAACTTTTAGTCAAAAACTGCTGTGCACCATGAGGTGTCATCTGAGCAAGAGCCTTGATTTCCTTCTGAGGGTCATAATTTCAGATGTAAGACAATAAAGCAAGTGTTAGGCAGGACTTAAACCCTTAAGCCATTTTTTGTGGCACAAGCTCTAATTGCCTATAAATCATGCTGTGTTATCTGCTTGGCACATAAAGCTTGTCTATAAATACATAGCTGTTTTAAAATCTGTATTTCTGCATTGCACTGAATAAATCAAATCAGAAGTATGGCACAGTTTTCTGTTTGGTTTAAAGCTCCAGATTCAAAAGAAAATGCTTAAAAGTGGGATAATCTGGGTTTTTTGGGTCTTTTTGGTGGGGTGGGGTTATTTTTGAGAATTAGTCTACTTCTATGCATTTAGATTTATGTGAATACCCAGAGTAGTATCATTTTAGGAGTAACAGTCACATGAACTCAAATACTTTTCTTAGGTTGCATTAAGAAAAGGTCATCTCCACTAGACATATAGCACTAATAGAAGTGGCATTACAAGTATTTATTTGCTCTCAAAAAAAATCACAGCATATCTTCCCCAACTGTGTACAGTTAAGCTGGATAGCCATAAGAACTGAATATCTCTTATGCTGCTTGCTGCCTTGCTGGAACAATAAACAACAGAACTTAACTGATACATCTAGTGCTTTGTGACTGCATGCAAAATGATCCAGTAGTAAGGTGTTTTATCCAGAAAAGTGGTATATCAATAGTTGCCAACCTTCCCTCCCCCCACTGGAATTTATGGAAGATCACAGTAATAATTTATTGCACTGTGACTGAGAGTCCATCATGTATTAGAGCTCATCTCGTCTGTGATTTAAAACCACCTACACGAGTGCTTTAGAGCTATTTCTGAGATTCCCTGAGCTGTTTTAGTCTGTATGAATCATGAAGCCAGTGAAAGTTTTATAAAGTTTCACTGTTCTTAATTTATTTTTTTTTTATATATCTAGAACAAGAGAGTGCTCCAGTCTTGGTCTTTTGGGGGCACACAGAGAGGAGCACAGCCGATCCAGCCAAGCCCAAGATTGTTCTCTTTTCTGACATTTACCTTCAGTGCAACACAAGGCTGGGCACACCAGCCCCAGTGCTCATGCACGCTATGGGATTACTCCTGGGCTGTGTCATGAGCATGATTAGTCCACACAGCTAACAGAGGAGGAGCAGAATAACATGGATTTTAGACACATGTATAGGCTACAGGGCACAATCTAGGACTATTCAACCACATTAAATATATAAATAAATAAATCCTAATGTTAAATAAAGTAGCCTCAAAAGGAGAGAAGCCTGTTCCCAAAACATTACACGCGCCAGTACAGCCTGAACATCCTGGGTGCTGTGAGCCCATCATTGGTGAGTAAATCCTCCCCTTTAACATTGTTAAGTATCTGGAGGCAGATCCCAAGAAGAGTCTTGGCATCACCAGACATCCTTGGCTTGGGATAACCGACTACAGCCAGTACCTGACATACTTTGCTGGTCCTGTATAATGAAGAGTATGTATATACGATATGCAGTGAAATGCTGCATATCATGATTTTCATGTCAAAGGGGAACTACAGCTGAACTTCAGGAAAAGCTGAAGTGTGTCTTTCAGGAGGTTAAGAGACAAGATTAACCTGCCCACGAGCTGTCCACAAGCATCTTCTCACTTCATTAAAACAGTACAATAATACCAAGTTAAAGACCTGTAAGAAATAGATTCCCTTTTGTATACTCAAAGCAGTACTCTAATTTTTAGTAGCAAACCAGGGGGCCAAACATTCTGCTAATAAAATAAAAAAAATACAGTATTAATCATAACTCAAAAAGCCAGAGAAGCCTAGCGCATCGTTGTGTTAGTGTCATCATTAGACAGCAAAAAAGTAACTCACCAGGAAACTGTCATTGCACCTAGAGTGTTTCCAATAACACTCCAACCTTCTCTACATCCCCTCCAAATCCAAACCTCACAGACTTGTTTTTTTAAACAGTCTGTAGAATTACTTTCCCTTTTTTCCACACCTAACAGCACTCATGCAGTTATAATTAGGCACCAGATACCACCTACAAAATGCCTCACAAAATTGTGCCTGCTCATATCTCTACAGAGAGAACAGCAAGCAGAGGAGAAGGCAGATTTTTCCTTAAAAGGCTCTACATGAGTTGCAGGAATAGTTGCAATGGACATACCCACTGTGGTAGATTCTGCTGTTAGGGCATCTAGGGCAGCAAGAAACTAAAATCAAAAGAAAATAAGCATTTCAGTCGTGTGAGCCATTCAGAGCTGTCAGTGTAACAGATTAGCACTTCTGCCTTTCCAGACAAGGAACTGCGACCACCCAGGCATATTAGAAGAGGACACTATGTCTGGACTTTATAGGGCTTCTGGCTGAGAACTTGTATTTGAAGAGTGTGGACCGAACAGTTTGAATTTCAGAGCCATAGGCCATTGTAGACCGGTCCAAAAAAGATACAGGGAAAAGCAAACCACATTTTGAAGAGGCTCATGCAGAGCAAAGGAATACAAAATTAGTTTACCAAATTAAGATTTTTATTACATCCTCCCTTGCATGCTTTTGTCTGGTTGAAAACAGACTTATAAGACAATAGAGAACAACCTTGGACAGCCAGATAAACTAGACTCTGAACTTGCTGCCAGTAGGAGAAACCTTGGCTTGAAACAGCATTTACTTGCACACAGGTTTTCAGACACACTTCTTTGATCTGGACAAAGGCAAAAATGTCCGTATTCAGTTCAGAAAGTGGAATTTAGCAGCCATTTTTCAAATTATTGCTTTTGCCATAACATGAGAAGCATAGCATCAAGCAAAAGGATAGCCACAATTCTGCTATAAATAACATCAATACAAAAAGCTTGAATAGCTAAAGGCTAATGCTCAATAGTATTTTATGCCTTTTTCATAAGTAAATGGCACACATGCATTGCAAATGAAATTTTAAGCTATCAAGCTAATATAAAGATGCTGTGCAACTGCCATAGCTGCAAACCAAAATCAGAAGTAGGTTTCTAGACTCTGCAAGGTTTCTAACATACCTTAATTTCTCTTTATTCCAATTGTAAAACAGGAAACTTGGTATAATTCTAAAAATAAGGTTAAGCAAATTTCATTATTCTAATTAAAATTATTTTTAATAATAAATAAATAATAAATTTAATCTAATTAAAATCACTGCCATAAATTAGAACCATTGCCTCAAAGTTGGAAATTCCCTTTCTAGGCTGCTAGGGCAAGTGTAATACAAAATCCTACAACTGAACTAAACAGGGACTCTCGGTAACATGGGATAATTCCAGAGAATACTAATAGCAAGCAGTTTACAATCACCTCAACAGCTGAAATTCCTTCATGAAAATTTAAGGGACAATTTAAAATAGCAATAAAAAATGCAAACAGAATTTGCACATGGATTATTCACAAACAGGAATGAGGCCTGCATTAGTCAAATTAATTGTTCCTTCAACTTGCTCACACAGCTCTCTCCAAGTGTTGTTTTCTGCCATCAGTCACTCAGAGTGCACCTGTGGGCA
Organism: Calidris pugnax; assembly: GCF_001431845.1. Taxonomy (NCBI): domain Eukaryota; kingdom Metazoa; phylum Chordata; class Aves; order Charadriiformes; family Scolopacidae; genus Calidris; species Calidris pugnax. Next base: position 10,964,136 of record NW_015090920.1, read on the forward strand.
ACCATCCTGAGAAACATTACTGCTGCTCTAGCATGGAGATGATTACGTCTTTTCTACTAATCATATCTGTTAACTGGAAAAACAAAAGTGAAATAATCTAAAAACACCCTACAATAAATCACTGCTTTGAATTCTTTTTTCCCTATTATAGATTAATACCCCCGCAACCTACCAGAATTGTTTCAAGCGAAACACAAGAAACTACCCTTCACCACGAACACTGTGGGACTTGCATGCGTGTACTTATTTAAAAATCTGGACAAAATATTAATGTTACAAGCAAATATAAAGTAAGAAGTAGCTGAGCATGTTAAAGCGTTAATGCACCCATCTAAGATGCAAGTAAAGTGAAGCTTTTGGACAGCACAAGTGGGTTACTAATCCCCTATGAAAGCAAGCCTTTGCTCTGCTAGTCTATGTCACAGGAGTCATTACAGACATTAAAAAGTCAAGAACTGTATTTTTACGATTGTCTGATTTTTTATGTCAAAATTCCAGCAACAGCAGAATATGAAACAATAATTTAAATAGTGGAGAGCAAAAGAAACACTGAAATAGTAAACAAAGTGTAAGTGTCCCACCTTTATTCTCCCTTTGTTGCCTGAGAAACCGAGTCACTCTTTATAGTGTGTAAAGCATATTAATGGGAAAAATCTTCACCAAAATCTAAACACTTAGCTTAGCTCCATTAAAAAAATGCCTATGTTCACATGAAGCTACATATCTCAAGAATAAACACACATTCTCCATGATTAATCTTAGATTCTCCATTCATTGTTAAAAATCTACCCCAGCTTCACAACACCTTTGACACTCTCGCTATGGCAAGATCGAAAAGGTGCTAAAAGAACCTCTTTGTGGTAGGCTTTAGCAAAGCCTGCTGAGAAATGCATGACACCCAGTAAATATTTTCTTCTTTTTCTTTCTAAGCTTACATACTGGAGCCACTGTAGGTCCTCAGATTTAGACCCAACCTCAGAGAACTTTTTGCAAAGTTTTGAAGCATCTTACTTTGTGCCAGTAAGAACAACAAAGAAGGTGCACACTTTTTGTTCAGCTCTAACACACAGCAGTCATGATTGCTCTTCACTTACACTGATTTCACACAGCCATAACTGTTTTTTTCAGTACAGTTAGTCCAGATTTACACTAGCTCAGTTGAGACGACAATCAAATTACCTATCCAGCCGAGACTGCACGATACAGTTCAATTGCCTAAGGTGACATTTGATCAGGACATCAGGATTAAAATCCTTTTCTTTTACTTACATTATGCCATTGCCAGGAACGCCATCTAAGCCTATCCTAGCAAATTTAAGAATCACTGGTAGAGATTCTAGTTACCATAATACAGTTACCTGTAAGGTTAAACCACAGTAGAATCCCAGGACAGCTTCTCCCTGCATCAGCTCTTGCTCTCCCAAGCAATTTGGGGGCAGAGCTGCAGAGTGAGAACACACGCACAGCATGTGTGCAGCCACCCTAGATTAGGGGCTTACTGACCCCTGTGGCCAACAACACTCCCAGGTGTTCCTACTTTGCAGCTTAGACATAGCCTTGAAGTCTCTTAAATGCCTCGGTATCTCATAATGACTTACCAAGTGCATCTCATCTAAAAATAAATTATTGCAAGGAGGGTGCATGCTAAATTTCAACCTAGCAGGAAGTTACCCAAAAGCGCTGGAGTTAAGATATGTAACAGCGCAGTATATTCTGACAGAAGATTGAAATGTTGAAACAATTTTTTTAAAGTCTTCCCTTAAAATAAAGCTCCTTTCCTGGCTCAAGAAAATTGAGTAATATTTCATGTCTACAGTTATTTGTGATGATGAAAAGGAGTTCATCTGCTGACAACCTGTCCCTTATACATCAAGCACTTCTCCAACAGCGTGAGAGGAGGAAGACAGTTAAGTGTGATTTAAGTGAAAAGAATCAGGTCTCTGTGCATTCTAAAATAAGGGTTGATTATAAAGCGTATACATATGTGTGCCCATAAATTGGTCAACTATAATTAAAATTTGTCCAAAAATGAGCGTTACTCCCCCCACTCAACCAAAATTTCACTGTTTCAACCTACTGAAACAGCAGACAAAAATCCCCAAGACAGATTACAAATTCAGCCTCATGAGAGCTAGAATTCAATTACATTTGCTTTGAGAACCAGGTTCTTTAGTAGAATACAACACTTGTGAACCAGCACAGCAGCATTTTCAAATCAAAGGTTTCCAGCTTTATGCTGAAAGCTGAAAGTTTCTGTTTTCAAGTGCTTCATTTTTTTATTAAGAAGTCAAAACTGTCAGTAAAGAGCACACATTTCTCACACAGAAAATAATTTTAATACAGAAAATAGTTTCAACAGAATATTTTGGGCCACTTCTACAATGAGTTCATGCTGGTTTGCCTTTTACAAAGCAACAGCATGAAACCTCAAGGTTCAGAGCTAATCCAGCAGAGCAACCTCAGCCCCACTGAATTTTAATCAGAGTGCACCCAGCACACCCACTATGGCCAACCTCACATTATTCATTTAAATCAACATTCTAAAAAAAAAAAAAAAAAAAAAAAAAAGAAAAAAAAAAAAAAAATCCTTTTTTTTTTAATGTTATTAAACTTCAAGTATTCTGAGTTGCTACAAATAATAAAGAGTAAATTTAAAAGGGAGGGTGAAAAATGGGGCAATGAACATCTGTGTGGCGTTGATTTATCCGGTAGAAATAAGCAGAGGAGAGGGAGCAGGAGTGATTTCCGAGCGGCGCCGGGCGGCTGCGGGGAGCGCGGTGGCTGCGTGGCAAAGAGCATCACGGCGCTGGGGAGAGGGGAGAGAAACCCCAGCCTCTGCTGGCGGGGCCTCTGATGTTAATCTTTGTGATGGGGAGGGAAATATTGACAGCAGGATGGTGCTCTCTGCCTTGAATGACAGGCCATATGTTTGTAAAATAGACTGAAGTACCGAATAGAAAAGGCACGGGCGAGCGGGGAGAGGGAGAGAGAGAGAGAGAGAGAGAGACGCATTCTAAAAAAAAAAAAAAAAAAAGAAAGAAGGAAAAAAAGAAAATCCTTGCTTTTTTTCCTCTTGGTGGAACCTTCTTACATTTGGATGCATTTGAATTACACTGTTTTATCTCCAGTGACAAATCTGTTATACCTTGGCTGCACCAACATCTTAGGCATATGCTATTTCTTTCATTCATTTCCCTTGTGCTTTTACCTCGGTACCTAATGCGCTGTCAGAATCAGAGAAGCCATCCATAAGTATTATGTGATGAGTAACTGCTGTATATGCAAGCACACAGGAGAAATGAGCTTTCATTTTTTTGTTGCAGTCATTTACATAGTGAATATGATCCCATATAAATTACTTCTTGTCATCTCTTTACATTTGATCAGCTGAAGGATCCTGCTATTGAAACTGGGGGGAAAGAAAAAGAAAAGCTACCAGCAATTTGACACTCCTTTATACTTAGAGTTTGAAGGTTTGTACAGTTTTATATTCAAACTGCTATACTTTCTGATGGCTTCTCCTCTTAGAAGAGGATTCCTTTGATAGTCAGACAACTTCTATCTTATCCCTCCAGGCTAAAAATCTCAGGTTTTTTTATGACTTCCCTCAGAAAATTAGAATTCCTGTACACCACAATATTAAGTGAAGAGGTGTTTCTTAAGTGGTTATGACCTGACAGAAATGCCTTAACTGTGGGAGAACTGACAAAAAAGTGTACTTCTGGAGGCTGGAAGAACCCACAAAGTCTGCATTACTGACACACAGTTCCTAGTATAAATATTTTTCACATTAATTTTGGTCTTCAGCCAAGTTCTCCAATAATTTAACACAGAGTCACACCTTGACAGGATTAATCCTAAATCACATTTTTGTCTACATTTCTTAATACAAAAATATCCATTTGGCATTAAAGTGACAAAAGGGTATGATTTAAACTCTTAACACAAGGCAATTCACAGCTGAAATAACTGAGCAGCATAACATGTCTTTTTCTGTGCAGGTTTTACAAGCCATCTGGAATTGATGACTAATACTGAATACACAGCTCCCTTCTATTAAAAATGAATATTCTAATGAATATTTTCCAATTTCTTTAGAGTAGGAATTTTGGGGGTAGGGCTTCTCTCAGTCAAGTCTGCCACAGAAAGTTCACTGTCCCGAGATGTTTATGGAAATAATACAACAGGTTTTGCTTTTACTTGACACAAATTCAAGAGTCTCCCAAACACTAATGAAGAACAATGGGCCAAATTCTGCTTACTGTACTCAGTAACATTAGTGGCAGAATTCAGAAGATGAGTGCAGTGATAGGATATAGCTCATAACATTTTTTGTGTTCATGAACCTGTGTGATCAAGATGAGCAGCTCCTAGCATACCATCAGTTAAAGAAAAAATAAAAAAATAAGAAATCAACTAATACAAACATTTTTGTGGTTTTTTTTTTCCAACTTGAAGACCTATTCTTCAGCTGTAACCCACTACCTTTCTCTCCAAGGAAACTAGCCAGTCTGCAACTCCAGCAGGTTAAATGTAACTGCAAGTAGCCCCAAAAAGCAGAGCAAATAATTGGGCTCCCTCCAGACTGTGACAGCAGCATCATTAGCTCTTGTTTTTAGCTTGTTCCTAAGGTGGAGACATGCATAAATGGATGGGGGGGCACAACATTTTAATCACTGGGAAAGATTATTCTTCCTTCAGTCTTTAAGTCTAAGACTCCAGCTGTTTTTCATATAAACATCAATTATTTCCTACAGAAATACAAGCAGGATTGCAATATCTAAGCTTACATGGGATGCCTTAAAAATTCGGTCTTCACCACAGATGCACAGTCAGGTCTCAAACAAGCACCTTAGTAGATCAGTGCAGTATATTCTTCAGTTTTACATATTTTTGAGTAGGAAGCCAATTTTTTATGAATCAACAGCTAAATTGTCAGGTTTCGTTGAACTAGTACTTAAAAGACAAGATGTCTACCTTAAGTTTGTGAAGTCTATTTTGAGAAAACAAAACCAGATAGCAAATGAAGGAGTTGCACAATTCCTGAGAGGGATGGGATAATAAAAGAAAAAGAAAAAAACACCCAACAACAATAAAACCAACATTAACAATAAATATAATTCAGAAATTGTGTGTTTATGAATTAAGCAGCTTTCCCCTTACCCCTGGGAAAAGGGTGAAAAGACTGAATGACGTTCTGAAGGATTTAATATTAATACCTATTAGTTATGACAGTGTTCACAACTATTGAAGACTGTTTCAAAAATGCTGCAGTTATTAGTGCAATATTTTTCATCATCCAAAAATAGGCATCAGTTATTTGTTGTTGGTTATTTTCCAATTCAAGAAAAAAAATAAAAACAACCAACTTTTGTGTTAGGGAGACATCATAACGCTATATGATCCAGCTGGCCAACCAAATCACATAAAGAAAAGAACACCAAATGAAAAGTCTGAAAGTCCAACAATATAGGAATTATTCACTCAAATCACCCAACAAAATATTTTAAAAACAGATATCCTTCAAGGAACATCACTATTGACAATTCGTTACATTTTCTGAGAACTGGAAGGCCTCAGTTTGTTAAAAAACGGAGACCAAAAAACTCAAGTTAACTTCTCTCAGAGGAATATGACAAAACAGAAAGCCATCTGACAGCAGGAGTCTAAACACAATGACAAAAGAATTTTTATGTTTTGCAATCACTGTTGCATCTACATTTTCTATTATAAAATAGGATGGTAAGGGGATTACATGTGATCATTTTATTTTATTTATGCAATTCATACCAAATTCAGCCATAACTTCCATTGTATTTTTAAGCATTATAGTCTTATTTAAATGTTTTATTTCAAAAGCACGCTTTTAGGTTGAAAAATACCACATACACAGAGGTCCTACATTGTCTTCACAAAAATATCTCCTACGATCTTCACTGAAGTAACGTAAGATCAGAAAATAGATCTATTTCCTTGCAGTTTTGAAAGATAAACTGTCTTCATATAAAGCAAAATCCCTACAAACCCGTGGCCACTAAGCATTTATATTACACCTTTAAATCAACGTTACTTGCAGATTAAACCCTTTGAGTTTAGGTATCAAGGCTTCTTTGGAGCTACATACAGCATGAAACCCCCTCTTACAGGGATGCTATAGCACAACTCCTCCATGGAGAAAATACGCATATTCCTTTACATCGCACTAGAGAAATCATCAGGTCATATATCTGTATAACAATATGCATAGTAGAGAGTTCTACAGATATATTTTATGAAAACATACCAGTTTTGTTTTCTCAGCTCTGCCCAACTGATATAATGTGTCTTGACAGGCAAACTAATATAGTCAACTTTAGAGCAGGCTTCTCCTCTATATTTTTTGTCTATTGCAAACAAAGAGTTACAGATATATCCCTACTACCTCTGTTATATCAGTTGAGAACCAAATGCAGCAAAAGATGGACTTCTGCTTCTTTAAAATGCAAGATTTCTAATTTTATACCTGTTATTCAGAATTCAGAACAAACATAACAAATCTTGTAAGAGATATACGTTACTGCTCATCTTTCAACACTTACTCCATTTGTTTTACTGGTTTTGTTATCCTCCTTATCAACTAAATTATTTCCTATTAAAATTCATGGCCTCTCCTGCATTAGGCTGCACATTATCTGAGCTGGAAGTAGGCTGTTGTGACAATCACAGGCTTTTTGAACAGCAATGGCATGTCTTTGGGCAGAAAAAGCCTGTAAAGGAGAGTATGCATCAGTAGCACAGCAGAAGACCAGTTCACACATTGAATTAATTTGTGATGAATATCATGCATAGGCTTGTACAGGCAGTCATGCATCCACCATACTCTGCTCACTGCTTCCCACGGCCCCTGTCAGCCTTATTTAGGAGAGACATCTTAGATGATGATAACATTGCTCGACATTACTAGTTTACGTAATACTTTTTTTTTTTTTTGAAGTATCTCTTTCTTACTTTAAAATTGTAAGTAAATTGGTACAGAGCTTCCTGACAGACTGGGCAAAGTCAGGGAAGTGAGTGAGGATGAAGAATGTGTTTAAAAACTGCACCCTTCATGCAGTTTTTTCAGGTCCTGAGGGTACTAATAGGTCCTAATGGCCCTGCCCATCTCCAGTGGTCCCGTTTCAGCTGGGGTACAGGTCCCAGCTCTTGCCCCAGCACAGTGCCTGCGCCCAGCCCCTCCTGATCCTGGCTGGGCTTTCCACACTGATGTGGGACTTGATCCATCATCTTGCCTTACAGGATGGTCCCTGGGCTGTCAGTGGATCCCGTCTGTCACCAGCCTGGCTGGAGCCCTGGGGGACTTATGACTGCTGTCCTGCTTGTGCTGGGGTCACCCTCAGCCCCGTCTTGTCTTCCCTTGGGGCAGCACTGATGCATGCTTTTTCACTGTAACATTTGAGAACACTAAGAATTTTTCTAATAAGAGATTTATGCTGGAAAACAGAAAAAATGCTGCTGTTTACAGAAATGTATTGCTTTTTGCTACGAAGATGTCACTGTTAAAGGATCCACGGTGAAATTTCTGGTCAAAATTGACAAGACGGTTGACGGTTCCCATACCATTCTAATCCTGAATTAAGCACAAGCAGAATTTGAACCTAAGGTTTCTGTATCTCTGACGAGCAACTGTGTCACTGACACTTTACTTGTACGCACACCTACACTCTCACACACACAAACACTTTCCTGTTCAGGTTTATTTATCAGTGAAGATGTAAATGGAAAGCTGATTTGATACCATAGAGAAGTTTGGTATTTTGGGGACAGGTTTAGGGGGTGGGGTGGTTGGGGTTTTTTCGTGGTTTAGACTAGGGGGGGGTGCGGAGGTGGATCCGATTCTGAAAAAAAAGGTAGAAGCTTTTCAAAGTTCTCACAAGAAGGTATTGGGAAAAAGGCCTTACATTGGAGGCTTGTCCTCATCCCACATGGAGAATCCACGGCCCAAGAATTCAATTTACCAATTTCTGCCTAGTCAGTGGATTAATAAGAAGTCTGAAGGGAAAATCAGCAGGAAATCTAGCATTTTTTTTAAAAAAAACATAACTTGAAATCATGCCATCCGAGCAGATTTTTGTTGAAATTGAGCCCTTTTCCTTCATATCTTACAATTTTGACAACTTGGCAAATTCCACTCAACATTTCTCATTAAAAATGGTGGACAAGATCCTTTGAGAAACATTAACACTTTAAGAGAAGTAATGTTTTTATACACTGACTCATCCTCCATTACTGCTTCTTGCCACAAAATATCTATATGCAACTGCAAACGTTACTTCTTGGGAGAACAGTATGGAGACACAACTTTCAGCTACACGCAATGCTGTAAAGAGGATGAAGTAGGAGGCAGGAGAATCTCAAGTGGATGCCAGCTGAATGAGACAGCAATCCCCGGATTGCAGTTTGAGAATTGCCATTTAAGAGAATATCCAAGCTGCATCCTTTGAAATCCTAACACTATGGAAAATATTCCAGGCTCCTCCAAGACTACAAAAGTAACAAGAGGTCTATATGATCTATTTACTCTTTGGTCTGATTTACAGAAATAGCTCTTGACAGGAGGCAAGTTGATAATAAAAAGTGAAGCTTTCCCACTCCTCTTTTAAGCACATCTTTAGATGTTGTCTCTCTCTTCTCCCCCCATTAAGTGATAGATCTGAAGACTAAAAAGGAACTGAAGAAGTGGCAAGATCTAACGCCTGTTGGACTAAATACGTAAATTATGAAATCAAGTCTCAGAACTGGGAGACCTTAAGTCAGAGTACTGGTAAATCAAGAAAGTGATGAAAGCAGTGTTCATCATTAGAAAGGGTGCTGATTTTATCTGTGACATTTCTAGCCCTCAGAAGTCTACAATATTTTTCATATAAGATCAAAGAAAATGCATTAATATTTGCATATGGATTGCTGTATATTTCCCCTGTTCTATTAGCATCTCTCTCACTCCCTAACTTCAAACACTTGGATAATACAGAAATCTTTAGTTTAAAGGAAACAAAACCCCCTCCACTTCAGATAACTAAAATGCATATTGAAATTAATGGGAATCATTTGATTCCTTCCTGTGACAAAATAAAAATCAGACATTTTCTGGAGAAGAAGCATCTTTAATCTCCCAGGTGAAACATGAGAGTAGAAAAGTGTGATTTCCTTATGAAAGACTTTTTGTTATTCTCACATTTTTCTGCATGCAATTTTTGCAGTATTTGTTTGTATAACTATGAATTGGCTTATGTTGTTTGAATTTCTTAACCAAGCATTTTGCTTTTTATTGTAATACAATTTTATGATAGTTAAAAAGAACGTGTCATATTTAAATATTTTCTGCATGATTGGCATTAAAGCATTCAGTATGAGGAATTAATGAGAGTATTGAATTAAATGTGTCAAATGCATCCAGTTTTTCAAACTTCATCATAACAAACACACAAAGCATAGAAGTTATTTTGTCTGCATAAATGATGTTCAAAAGCTTAGAGCTGTCTCATTATAAGGTGGTTTTTAATATCTGAGGTGGAGTTAGTCTTTATAGTAATCTCGGCCCCCTAATGAACCCACTCCTTCTATTGGGATATGTCTAGATTTTTCTGTTGGTTCAGAGTGACCCAAGCATGGGATGTGTCCTGCAACCATTTACCAATGCAAGTGGCTTTCTGTATGTGACTTCAGTTGCCTACCTCTACATCACAAAAATGAAGAGGTCTTCCCCAGTCTAACTGCACAACCCGAGTTAGTGATGTTGCACTAACACTTGATGGCAACCCCACTTCTCCGCCCAGCCTGGTTTTCATGCAGGAAAAAACACCCTCCCAGCCCTATTCAGCAAAACCAGAGGTGTATCTGTCTAACGATCAACCATCAGAGCAACATCTCAAGTCGTGTAGAAGTATTGCAAGCACAACAGTCACGCACACAGGAAAATTACCATGATTGCTGAAAGGCAGCAGAGCTGCAAAAATACTCAGTTTTGGTCCTCTTAGGTTAATAATTTCTGAGTTTAATATTGAAAGTCCTCCCAAAGGTGAGAGGCAAGATTAAAATAAAATTTTATTGATTTAAATCAAACTCCTTGGGAACAGTCAAGCTTTTTACTTTGTCAGCTACTTTTTGCCTGTCAGAATGAAGTTTCATACTACTGAAAGTAATGCCCATTTCTCCTTACTGAAGACCCTCAGCAAAACCATCCACAACATAGTATTTCATGTCTGCTTCTGAAAGGTAAACCGTCTCAAACAGAAGGCAAAATTCTTGCAACAGAAAATCCAGCCACTTTTTTCCATTTTTTACCATAACATTACACATCTTTCTTACAGAGAAAAGAACATACCTAATGTAAAGAGTTAATAATCTGCAACTGTCTTATGGATTGAGGATCTGTACTTACCAGTTCACAACCAAAAAGCAAAGGGCTACATCAAGACAATGTTTCCTACCTTTTGAGTTTTTGTTGAGCATACGACAGCCGTTAATGACTGCAATGTACTGAGCCTAAGACCACATCGATTGATAACAAAAATACATCTTTTCAGGCTAGATTTATTGATGAAATTTCTATGCAAATAAGAACAAAAATACACTATGTTTTACCCAATTTCAACAACAGATCATGGAAAGTTCAAGTAAAAGTTTTTCTTTCAAAAATGTATAATTTTTTTATCGCACTGCCTTTCCAAAAGTATGGATAATAATTAATGCTTCATGACATTAAGCACACAAGTTAAATCGAAAATCCTATTACATACCTAGGAAAAATTAGCTGTGGAATGACATAAGACACAGCCTTCAGCTCTTAACAATCTAGGAGGAGTTCTTGTTCAACCATTCAGAAAGTCCAAATTATATATAATTCTGCTAAACTTCATCCTTCTCACAAATCTCTCAAGGATTGCTCTCAGGAGACTGGTAAAGAAACAAGGTCATTGGGTCCCATTTTTAATGTTACAATAAGGACGTCCATAGCAAAATATAATAGCTGGCATTACTGAATGTGAAGAAATATAATGGAAACTAATGAGGTACCATATTTTAATGTTCTTGTTTCAAATTTGTTAAGCACAGCAAGAACTGTATTTCCTTTACAAGACTGTATTCCCTTTATATACAAATGTATAAAAGCACTGGTATGGTATTGGAATGTTTCCTGTGATTTAATCAGTAAGTAATGTTTGTCCTGTAGAGGCTGATAATCTATAACTCTTTCTGAACTCCATATTTAAGATTAATCAGAAGCATGTAATTTTTTTAGGACAGAACTTCTCATTCTAAATTACTTTGGCAGACAGCTATTCTGTGGGCACAGATTTAAGGACACAGCCATATATATAAATACAAGAAAGTTATATATAAATATAAGCAAGATTTTACACTTTCAAACCTATTTACAGAAAGCCACAGGAAAAAAATAATCTTTCCATCTGCATTATAGCAATATGGGCAAAGTGAGGGTTTAATGCAATTATTTATATATGTTATTTAACTAAAAGGCAGCATGATACAGAAGTCCTGAACAAATAACCTTTTAACCACTCAAAGGTCCTTCAAGGCTACCTATCCTTCCACAGCCATCCAGAACAGGGAAGCTGAGGAGGGATCCTGGCAGATGCTTTCACTACAGAAGGGCTCTTAAATCTGAGCGGTGGGTTTCCATGCCCCACGCTGCTGCAGAGCATTGTAATGCTGGAAGGTGTTAATGGTTGCCAGCAAGCGTGCCTCTGATCCATGGCAAATCACAGACTTTGCAAGCTGAGGTACATGCCAGCAGCCCTTTGTTCAGAGAAATTAAGATCTTTAATAGAGTAAAACAGCTGAAACAACAGAAAGCCATGTGGGAAGGCCCAGGGGATTGATTGAAAATGTCGGGTCCTGCATTGACAGGAGGTAGATGTGTTGGTACATGTAGGCAGAAAACCACCAGGAAGCCAGAAAAACAGTTGTAGGCTTGGCCTTGAGAACAGAAATAGACCTCCTTGGGTGCAGGACTGAATGGGAAAACAGGTTTAAAAGTTTGAAGTAAGAAAACTCCATTATTATGCATTTCTGCTGTGTTTGGGAAAAGACAATGCATTCACTGCAAATGACTAGGGATGCTCCAAAGAAATGCCTGACAAATATAAGCAGTTTCTCCTCCCTCAGAAACAAACCACTAAAGCCTCGCTAATAGTGGCAAGGAGCTGAAAACAACAGTTCACAGCATTCAGCCCACAAAGAAAAGATTAATTTTCTTTAAGAGATCGAAGGATGGTTCAATTTCCCGCTGCGAACGCCAGCCAGAACTGCTTGCTTCAAAAGCCAAAAGCACTTTGTTCTCGATGGTTGCTCCCACAGTGCAAGCTTCTGCCTGGAGCAGCCTGCCTGTTTTCAGAGCTACAAGGGCCATGGTGTGGCCCATGCACCCACAGGACAAGGAAATCAATCCTCTTCACCTGGCAAGCACCTACACCACAGAGGCACCACAGGATGGGTGGGTGTAGCCACTCCACCATTACTCACATTCCCGGTACCAGGAACTTGGAAGAAATTATTAAGGATGCCTTGCTGTATATTGCACCAGCCTATACAGAGAGTTAATACTCTAAATTACATGAGAATGCATCTTTCTTGAGCTCTGGAGTGTCTCTCTCACCCCACTCACTAAGTAGCCCATTTTCAGCTCTCAATGTTCTGTTTGCCACCACCAGAGCAGCTGGTGACCAGGCACAGGCCCAGGTATGGTCTGTGAACTGTGAATAGTCTTTAGACGGCACAGATAGTTCAAGTAAAAATAGAGATCTCATTTATGTATAGCCTTGGACAAACCAACAGGAAAATAAATTAAAAAAAAAGCAGCAAACAGCCAACAACAAAAACCCACAGACAGCTGGGTAGCCAGGTTTATTTGCAACTTTCTGAGGGACCTAGGCATTCACCAGAGCCAATATCACAGAATCTTCTAGGTTGGAAGGGACCTTGAAGATCATCTTGTCCAACCGTCAATCTGGTGAATGTTATAGCAATCTACTTGAACATGAAATATACAGTAGGTACAGCTAGCCCTGCATCTTTCCAAGCCTCCAACACATGCTTGAGAATGCAGACACACAACGGTAGAGACTCATTACAGACTGACTAATTTCAACAAACAGCCTCTCCACTCAGGTATGTGGATACTGTGCACAGGGACAGGCTGTTGCCTCACACCACGATATGATTTGTAAATGAGACCATTGTAACAAAGATGGATTGTTCCTAAATCAAGTCTTACTGAAGGCAGTGACCAAAGGTAAAATTTTGTATGTATGACTTAGGTATTGGCAGCCAGATTTATAAAAAATTTTGTAAAGGAAGTGGACATCAACCTTCTAAGGTACTTTTTAAAATACAAATATGGGCCCAATACTTCAGAACATAAATAAGCCATGGCAAATCAAGCTCTTCAAATCCATGCTGTTATTTAAACCAATGGGTCCTAAATAGGAATACATTTCTACATTTTTTTCAAATTGTTTGCCATGCATCTAATATATTATGTTTCTCTGTACTGCTGTCACATGAAATATTAACAACAGCAGCAACTAAAAGCTAAACACGAAACGTATATGTTTGTGCTGTAGTTGTTCATATTTGATATAACCATAATGTCTAATCTAGTGCCAGATGATGAACTTGATGTTCCAAAGTTTTATTTCTCCCTGGTTAGATTTACTACAAAAACGGAAGAAAGGAAAGAAGAGACACTGGTAGCCTTACGCTGGATGTATTGTTGACAGCACAAGAACATGTTTATTTTTGTTATTCCTTCTGGTGCTCATTATAAGCGCTACACTTTTGGATGAGTTATGGCCAAAGTGTCTGGCTATCAATAAAACATGGGTTTGCTGAACCTACAGCAACATGAGACACAAATGCAGTAATCTCCTGTTTACTGCTGGCACATTATGCGACATTATTTTTATTCAAACTTGACCATTGGAAAATTAAAACAACTTTGATCACTTTTGGAGATTCTGGGCTAAGATTTCCATTTGTAACTATCAATTATTTAAAGAATAGTTTTAAAGGGTTCTTAAAGCTTTTTAAAAAATTATAGTAATTTAAGCAGCAACAGCAGATGATTACAAGTCTTAAGCCTCATATGGAATAAAAAGTCTGTATAAAATAGTCACATTGCCATCTACTGACAACTCTTTATAAAAAGGCTTGTGCTTTTCATTAGCTGCCTGACTATATACTTAATGCTCTCTCTCTTGACATACAGTAGCACAAAAAATTAGGGACGCACAATATATGTTGTTCAATACATCCCACTGAAATAATCCTGCTTCTCTTCGAATCCATTTCAATCCATTCAGGCTTTCACAGTTATATACTGCAATTAGATACGTTTATTAATGGCATTATTGCACAGTATTTCACAGGAGGTAAAACTGTTTTCAAGAAAGTAACTACAGAAGGGTATGTTAATAAATCTGTGCTACATGCACAGTACATAGGGACTTGCTAATAGGATTTCCATAATAACAGCATTTATCTCACTGCACATTTTATAATACCAATCACCAGCAAGCACAGTATTGTTATTATATTACGTGAAAAATAGGATTTCATGTTAAGGACATATCGAGTAGCCTAAAACAGCAGTGTCACCGATGCACCTGTGTATTAAGAATGCTTTTATCTCATCTTTATACTAAAATACATTTTGGCCTGAGCTTTAATGCCGCAGTTATTCCAACAACAACATGCAATTGCACTTTAAAACTGGATCTAGGCCTCCTATCAGTTCTACCTTAGTGCAACATGGGTCAGTGGATCCTAAAAATGACCTGTAAATGAAGTGATGCAGTGCTCTCTTATGAAAGCAAATATACCAAGCTGGGATTTCCTCACCGTTACCCAACCAGCACTACTAATCCTGTGCACAAACTGAAGGCTGTCCCTAGCTTCTCACTGCTTAATTCTCTGCTAAGAATTTCTGCATGGTCTCTGGTCCATGGCATAAGGTCATGTTTCCTTCACCCTTGCCTCTTAATCGTAATATACAAGTTTGAAAGCAGAAAAAAAGCCAACAACAACAACAAAGTAATCTACCAGATACTGTACAGGCTACAGTATTTGTTCCCAGTTTTTCACACACACCCCATTTACCCTTCATAAAAGAATTTCCAAAGCTCTAAATTCTCTTTAGAACATCAGTCACCATCATTTCTTACACTCATTTGAACATAATCCAGCGTTTTAACTTTTGTGTTAAATGAAATGTAACTCTGACCATTAACTCCTTGTGTGCTCAGCCTCTGAAAAGTAAATAATCTAAGAGCATCCACAGAAAGATCCAACAGGAACTCTGTTGTATGCCTTTGCCCTGTTTCACCACGGGTAAGCTACCCTCAGACCTCAGAGTACATCAGAATTCTTTCTGGATGTCCTATAATAGGACTAGCATATGTTTATTACGCATATCTTAACATACCCAAGAATTTTACTTTGCCTCCTTTTCTGGAGTTACACAACCGATTGAAATCTTTTTAGAGCTATTGAGCCATGTCTAATTATCACTCACTCACTGATATATCTGTAATAACTAGAATAACTAAATGTCAGGATAGAAGGATTAGCATGCACAGTACAAAGCGGAAGGCAGGCCGCTGCAAGGTAATATTCTGTTTGGCTGAAATTCATTTTGTTTACAGATAAATAAACTAACTGCCAGATTTACCAGTCTGCAACTTTCTATTTTGTCTTCTCATCCAATGATTGCTGGCAATAACATCACTCTGACATGAAGCTCTTGCAATTCAATGAGTGCAGAATAAATTATTAAAGTCACACTTGTCTCTCCTTGTAAGTATTGCATTTTTTCTAACTACTATATAAACTGAATGTATAGAAATATATTGCACAAAATTACTAAAATTTCCATTTCAGTGAAAAAAAACTTGAATGGAGATCAGTTCTTTAACTAACAAAATAAATTCCCTAAATATCAAAGCTAAAGTCAAAGCTGGCTGTTGTTTCCAGAATAAGATACCTGCTACGCTAAAACTCAAGGTCAGCATCAAATCTCACAAGTTTACCTTAAATGTAATCATCCTCTCAACTCTTCTTCTTAAAGAAAGAGGATAAGTATTTTGACTACTGAGGCAACAAAAAAACCCTAACATTCAAATTTAAACGGAAACATATTTTGAGCAAAACACATATAATCCTAGCAGGAAAACAAGAATAATTATTTTGCTGGGATTGTAACAGGAAGATAAAAAGTGAAAACATAGGACATGCAAAATATTTTTCTTCCTTTAGAGTCCTCAAATGTGGATTTAACAATAGGTGTTGAAGGGGTTTTGGTAGGGTTGGTTTGTTTGTTTTATTAAAAGTGTATTGTTTTAGATCTCACAGGAATAAAACAGCTCAAGTAGTGGAAAGCAGCCAAAGACAAACGCTACTGGTTGGCTGTATGAATTTCCTAAGCAGAATCACCTGAAATTTAGCTACTCATCTGCTCTTTGTATGAAACGATGATGAGCTGAAACAGCCAAGAAGTATGCAAAGAATGCAAACAATCAATGCAGTTCAGAAGTGAAATTACTTTGTTTGTAATGCAGAGAACACACAGCAGTGATAAATTATTACTTTAACATTGTAACAGCATCTGTTGCACACAGCCTGCAGGGCTAAGATCTGGCCTTTGATCTACATCACTCACATTGAAAAGAACAAGGTAATCCAGACACTTGTAGGACTCTCATTTGCAGAGCTTTAGAGAAGCTATATTAAAAACAAAACAAAAACCCACAAAAAACCCCAACAAAAAACCACAAACAAAAGACAGAATAAGAAAGAAAATGTCCATAGCAGGAAGAACTTGCAAGCTGGCATGTTTATATTTTCCACCATTTCTCTTTGCCACAGATAAATTCATAAAAACATACTTACATACAAAGCATGGCTGAATGAGGGAAGAAAACAGTTAATGATGGTGCACACCAACTTCTGTGACTGATAAGAGAGAACCTCTGAGCTATTTCATTTCAGAACAACCTCTGTATACTTAAAAAAACCCCAGCAAATTCCATGGTGTCAGAAGTGTCACTTCTACAGTGCAGAAGGTCATGTCATTCAGTACAGCATCCTGGGAGAGCCTCTGAATTAAGAGTTTGGTCTTTTAGCACCTATAACTCATTAAAAGCTAATTTGAAAGTCTCAGGGTTTCAAAGGCACCAACAGCAGAAAGTAAAAGTTTGGAGAGTACTTAGGAATGGTACATCCCCAGGGGGCTTGTTTTCCTGCTTTTGAAGAAATCACTTGATCATTGCCCATGCTTAAAATGAAAAATACGAAAAAGCATCGCAAAATTAAACCTTAAAGAATATTTCTCCAAAGATGTTATGAGAATTTTAAAAATAAACAAAGGTTTCATTGTCTGCCTTTATCACCTGAATCTGCATCTTCAAAAGACACAATTCAAAAGAGAGGCAAATGATTTTTTTTTGATGTTCACACACACCACAACAACAACAACAAAAAAAAGTAACTCAACTTTCAGACTCATCCATAGCACAGTATGAAATGCCTTTGGCGGTGAACTGAAGGCACAAGTGACAGTATGTAGGGTGTAACTGTCATCC
This sequence comes from Calidris pugnax, assembly GCF_001431845.1. Lineage (NCBI taxonomy): Eukaryota > Metazoa > Chordata > Aves > Charadriiformes > Scolopacidae > Calidris > Calidris pugnax. The sequence goes on from NW_015090920.1 coordinate 10,981,772, forward strand.
TCAATGTCTTATAACACCACTGGCCAGTGCAAAATATCTTTGAAGGCTGCAGTGGGTGACAAGACACTTTAAGAAGAGATAGGAAAAATCAAAAGATATTGACTGGTTTATACACTGTCATTGAGTAAATCAAATTTTGTTTCTTTGTAATTTCAAGATACTTGCATTATATTAAGGGTTCATTATTACAGACAAGCATTGTCTGTAACAGTGTTACAAGCTGATTTTTCTTCTTGAAGGTCTAAAAAAAAGATAAAAATAAAGCTCAATAGAAAAGAAGGCTATTTGTCTGCTAAAAGGTCTCAGCTCAAACTATGCTTCAATGTCTTTGTTACAATGGAAACACTGCATATTGAGTAGCTAAAATAATAAAAAACCGCTTAATTTTAGTTTTAGAAAACTTTCGAAAAAATTTTTCAAGTCCAGACATTTAACATATTTTTTTAACATATATTGCATATAATATTTGTAATTATGTCAGCACTAATTATTTAGCTGGAAAATTTGCCTTACATTTCACTACAGACCTTGATCCAGCAAGTATCTAATTTTAAGCCTATACTTAAGTGCTTAGAAAGTAGTTCCATACCAAAGTACTTAACTAATTTACTTCAGATGCATTCAGTAAAACTTTTTAAACATTCAAACATTTTAAGTATGCAAAAATGCTCCTAAACCCTGTACTGAGGCTTAATGGCTAAAGTTTGCAATACTTAGGTATTAACAACCTTCTTATGCATCTGGGCACACTGGGCAGGAATTTTCTGTATTCAGAAAATACATGTCACCTTTTATTTTAAGAGTGCATTACTCACACTAATAAACTCTGGTCAAAACTGCAACCATCTGCAACAGTCTATACTGTTAGTTACAGGATGCAGGGTTGCCATTCTGCAGTCACAAGCTTGACCCAGACCCAAGAAAAGCAACTGCAACAGATGCAATTAAGGTCCTCTGCAATCACCACACTTTACTGGCTGTACACTCACTGAATGAAAATGTGGTAAAAACCTTTTCACCTCGCATTTCACAGCATGTAAGTGCCAAAAAAACCCTACTGCTTATGACATCTATCATATTTTTATAAACATTTTATGCAAAGTTTAGAGAAAGAGGTGTGATTGCATGACCAAAGATGTCCTCTGAAATAATTTACTGATCTTGTTTGCTCTAATACACCGCACAGCAAATAAGATAACGTTAACAAAGGGGTAAGAAAGGGAGTTATACATGACAAATGGGACACAATTCACAGTCATTGGTCTACTGCATCAACTACAGCACCTTAGTCATAAAGTGGAAAAAAAATAATAAACAGATATAATTCATCATCCTATGTTCACTCTGGTACCCAAGTTGTATCAACCCCAATTTATGAAAAATCATGAAAACATACAACATTATGAATATGTCCTTTAAAAGTGTAGAAAGCCTCACGATTGTAAATTACTCCTATATAAACCTAAGCCCTAACTTTAGAACACTGAATATCTAACAAATCTAATTATTAGATGAGGTCTACTATTAATATTATTTGTATTGCTGCACTTTCTGAGCTGCATAGTATACCGGTGCAAATCTGTAACGTGTAATCCATCTGCCAACACAGAAATCATGTATCTTACAGCTTGAGTGCTTGGAAGCACTGATAGCCCTTATGACAAGTTTTTAATGAAATAATGCTATGCTTGTCAGTGGAACTGAGAAAAAGAATACGTTAGACTGACATATATCTAATCATCCTGCAAAATATTGCATCCCAGAACTGGAGGTGGAGAATCGTAAAAAGGCAGACAGCATAATGTGCTTATTTGTAGTCTCATCCTGGAACCAGTGAGAGTTAGTGTTGACCAGCACCAATTTTCTGCCCAGAGGAATTAAAAACACTGACATGTAAAAATATCAAATAATTACCAGCAAATACATACCCTGAAAAGAAAGTGTTTGCTCCCTATTTACTTCTACGAAATCACAGCTTTGATCTGCACTGCATTCCAAGCCATGCCAAGAAACACGGTGCACAACAAATATGAACCACAGACATGTTTACCCTCTGCCTCTTATGTTTCCAGATGTCTCACTTTTATGTGCCAAACCACCTCCTCCTCTTTCAAAATCCTACTTCTAAACTTCTGAAAAGTCCTTTTTCTTTCTACATTATGTCTGTGGTGGAGTAACGACACCGTGCTTGGAGGGCATGTTTCAGAAGTACTTGCAGGTTATTTCCAATTAAAAATTCAACCACGCTGTTACAAACAGAAGAGCTTTTAAGCATTTAGTAGTAAAAAGAACCTAAATGACAACAGTGGCCTGTTAAAATATGGTAGCAATGTTATGATTAATTGTAATTCATAAAAGATAGGAGTATTCAAATAAATATTTCTGCTGTACACTTCAGAGACAAAGTAGTATGTCTGAGGAACTGATGAAACACTTCCCTGTATTAACTCAGGAAAATGTTAGGTAGCAGCTTCTGAAGTCTGACATTTTAAAATCAGCAGATCCAGGTAACCATTTAAAAAGAATCAGCCAAGTATCTTTCTAGGCTGTTAGTGACTTCTGTCACCTTGGCAAAGCTTCAGAAGACTGAAGAAGAGGTAGAGTTATACCAATATGACAAGATGAGACTTTTTATAAAGTCCCACAGTAATTATCAGAGTATAACATTGAGAAGAGCAAGAAATTAACTTCTACAAAGTCAATCCTATGCACAGCCATAACTCCTATGTACTCTAATCCAGAAATCAGGGTCTTCTGGTTTGTATCAGTCAAAAGCAGAGACTGATGTTTGAATCAGAGTTCTGGTACAAAATACTTGTTTACAAGAATATATCAAATTCTGCTTCTTTAAAAACAGAAGTGAAGTGAACTGAGACAATTACCTCTCACAGCATCAGGACTCCCTCATTCATCCTGTTCCAAAAACTTGCCTTGGAAGAACACAACTTGCATCTGCTCAGGTTGCATAAAATATTCCTTCTCCATTTCCAAGTTCTCTCCTTGCTTCCTGTGCAAGATAGTTCAGCCACACAAACATATCCCTTCATGTATCAATAATCAGCCAAACTTTCTTCACACAGAACACCTGGATTTCTAACTAGCTGCCTTTATTTTGGATGAAAATACATTTAGCTGTATCTCATAGCTACCATAAAATATAGGATGATAATTAACTCCATCAGTTTCTACTAGATTAAACCAACTTATACTACTATATTCAACTAAAGAGGAACTTTGTGGGTAGTGGTAAAATTAATGTTTATTGGTTTTGGTGTATTTTATATTAGTCTAATTGACAAATGTTTCCATTCCTGCAATTAAAAAAAATAAAATAATAATGTAGCTTTCTAAGCAGTGAAGGCACATGAAAAATTTTGTCCATTGAAATGACTTGGCTATGGGTATATTAAAGGAAACATAGTATCAGCTAACAGGGGCAAAAGCCTCCAAGATTATTTAAATGAAACATGATGAGCAGAGCCAATGTCCCATGGGCTCAGCTTATTCTCTCCAAAAGAAGTCAAGCTACTGAAGTTGCAGTATAGTGGCTTGGGTCTTGTACCTTAAGTGTGCCTTATCAACACAGACCTGACTTTGGGAGCAAGAACTGAGCTGCAGTAGTCTAACAACCACAAACTAAATAGTTTAGACAACTGGAAGAGAAAGTGGTCTGTTTCCACTTCCCACTTTATTTTCCTGTTACTGGTTCAGTCTCCTTTCCATCTAACCAGAGCAAATTCTGCTGTCACGGGACTCATTCCAAAACAATCCTGGGGCTGTTGGTGCTCTTGCATTGCATATGTAAGATTTAAGATTATCACATAGACATGCAGCCTCAATTACAAATATGCTTACAGCCACTCTTTAATTACTGATTATTTTTTTCCTCCCCATTTGCACCATCTCCATCCTTTTAAAACAGAAAATTTGCCAACCTTCATGCTCTCCACCCTACATGACAGAGTACCACATAGTAATAATATGAGAATTTGGATCATACCCATCAGTTACAATAGAAACTGAACCACCAATTCATAAAACTATCCAGTGAGCTGGATATATTAAATCTTAGACTGGGTTTCATAAATGAGTGATAATAATGGAATCAAACCAATTAAACTGGCAGAACCCACTGCCATGTGAACACATTAAAACATCAAGTTGAGCAATACCCTGCAAAGGCTTGAATGTTTGTTTGAAAGTGCTCAAATATGCAATCAGAAGGAAATAACCAATTGAGAAAAATCTTCAAAGGTCCCAAGTTACTAACCAGTGAGACAAATCCAAAGGCTCTCTCTGAGCTGGATTTGGATTATTTGATCCTGTACGACTAAGAACAGAAGAGTCTTCCCTTTGGTTTTGGCCCAAGAACTACATTTTCTTGTACTAAAAAGTTTACTGCTCCTGCACGCATCACAGAAAAACAACTAGCTTAACCATGCTGAGATACTTGACTTTCTGCCTTATTCTGCTGTGTGAGTAGTTTTGAAAATGCTCCTTTATAAACACTAGTCCTGTCTTTAATGCTATAAACTTCTTGGAACAGTTAGTATCTCAAATATTCATTCAAATAGGACCAAATATAAGCAAATTCATGTATGAGAAGACCATGAAAAACTAGAAATAACTATTGACATTCTCTCAGCCAAGGACAGCCCAGGAAAATCCTGAAACTCTAAATTCATCAGGTCAAACACAGTCTACAGTCTCTTAACAGTAATGGTGAAAATCACATAAATAGCATACATAGTACATATACAGCACATATAAATATGAAAGACAAAATGGAGCAGATTGAGTATGGGGACAATGCAACCACACAAACAGAGTACTAGCGTTTCACAGACTGATGGTTTTATAATTTTTTTTAACAGATTTATTTTGAATCAAGTTAAATCACGTACCACTGATACCTTCTGAGGTAGAGCTTGAAGCAAAAAAGTACTACTGTATAGAGTTCACATAAAGATTTCCAAGCATAAAAGAACAGCACAAAAAAAGAACTATGGGAGAAAAGAGCAAAAGAGAGTTCAAGTAGGGTATGTCTGAAAGACTGAATAAGAGACAAAAGTATGCAATTTTGAAACAAATCTTAACATTACAAAAAAAGAAAGAAAAAAAAAAAGAAAAGAGAGTTCTCTTTCCACTAAGTGTTTGGCATTTTGACCTCTATATTTTAACTTCTCACAACTTGTGTTTGTTTCCCAAAATCTGCCTTTAAAGTAATTTGTTTTTACTGTGCTGGAAAGCATAATGGAAAGAGCAATTCCTGCCACTTTCAAGTTCAGCCACAGCCTCCATGACACTACAGCTCGGGGTGCTCCTCTTTTGAGAAGTTTCTTGTGGCTATTACACTGTAAAACCTTTACAGTCTCCCACCCCTAAGTGTTGTAAAACTGGCACCTTTCTGAGTGTATCCTCAGCTGTCTACAGAAGCTTTAGAACTATCTTTTGAGTAAAAAAGATGGTTATCTGCAAGCATTTACTGAGAGGCTGAGTTCAAGCATACATTATAAAACTAAGGAAACGCAAAATAAAATCATATTACTAACATCAAAGATTTCAGTTTCCCCTCTTCTGACAGTAGCTCCCAGGGAGAAATAACCTTCGCTGCCAGGTTAGAGCTGGAGAGTGGCAGCAATGGGAGGAGGGATGTACATCAAAGCTAATGGCGAGCAGGGCATCTTCATTCCCTTTGAAGTCCTTCTCCACTGCTCTTCTCCAATCACCCATAAGGGCAACTAAAAAACAGTATAACGTGGGTGGCATTGAGTTCAGGCTGCTAACTTTTTATGCGAAGAAAGAAAACTGTCTGTGGCAAACACAAACAGGGCTCCATGGTACCAATGCTCCAGGCAGCCTGTACCAGAGCTTAGCCACCTCCTTTTGGCACACCTCAGTGGAAGGTTGGGACAAGTTCCTCTGCCCAAGCCCAAAAGCAATTAGACTCTACACTTGCAGGTTATTGGTAACCTGGGGGTTCTAATTGACAAACGGCTGAATCTGAGACGGCAGTGTGCCCAGGTGGCCAAGAAAGCCAATGGCATTCTGGCTCGTATCAAAAATAGTGTGACCAGCAGAAGTAGGGAGGTGATTATGCCCCTGTACTCGGCACTGGTGAGGCCACACCTGGAGTATTGTGTCCAGTTTTGGGCACCTCAATACAAGAGAGATATCGAGGTGCTGGAGCGAGTGCAGAGGAGGGCAACGAAACTAGTGAAGGGCCTAGAAGACAAATCATATGAAGAGCGGCTGAAGGAGCTGGGGCTGTTCAGTATGAGGAAGAGGAGGCTGAGGGGAGCCCTCATCACTCTCTACAACTACTTGAAAGGACCCTGTAGAGAGGTTGGTGCTGGTCTCTTCTCACAGGTAATTAACAATAGAACGAGAGGGAACGGCTTCAAGCTCCAACAGGGTAGGTTTAGATTGAACATTAGGAAGGAATTCTTCACAGAGAGAGTGGTCGGGCATTGGAACAGGCTGCCCAGGGAGGTGGTGGAGTCACCGTCCCTGGCTGTGTTTAAGGGACGTTTAGATGCGGTACTGAGGGACATGGTGTAGGGGAGGACTTTGTAGAGTAGGGGAGATGGTTGGCCTCGATGATCCCAAGGGTCTCTTCCAACCTCAATGATTCTATGATTCTATGATTCTATGAACCTGGTGGTCTTCTACATGAGCATTTACACCTCAGTTGCTTGATTCACCACTTAAGACTCCATGACAGACTGTTTGTTCTTGTTTATATGTTGAACTAAAGAGAACTGAGAGTGGCAAGAACCTGTGGGTGAGGAGAAGCCTTTCCTGGGGAGCATGGGAGCAAGTGAGGAGGAGTGGAGTGCAGGGTGAAGAAGAAAATGGGAAAGAGGAAGGTAATCAGCCAGGAGCCTGAAGAATGCAGAGCCTGGGAAACTGCTGAGACAGGCCAGGCTGCTGAGGGTCAGCCCCCAGAGAAACCACTGTACCCAGAAAGCCAGCAGAAAATGAAATCAAATTTGGAGGCAAAAAACCCGCTCTCAAGAAAAGATATGACAGGGAGAGAGCTGTTTATAAACTTATTTTACTTGTAGTCTCTGTTTCACATCACTCCAAGATTTCTCTGTTCAAAGAGTTAGCTATTCCAGTTTATATTCTAATAAAACATGGCTTTCAGCTTAAAAGCCTTATTACGTTCTTTGGGGCGTTCCCTATATAGAAAAGGAATAAACAGGTACAACCCAACACTCTGGCTGCCATAGGTCTTGTCAGAAACACATTAAGCTTATTTAGTTGAATTGCTCTTATAACATTTTTATTTACACATAAAAGCATAAAGAGTTAAGAGCATTGCATGCCAAGGCTTCCTTTCATAAAAGGAAAAAAACATTTTAGAAAAGTAAATTCCTTTAAACATGCATTCAGTACTCACATTTTAAATATTGTATATGAACTTTTCTATTGGAAGTTGAGAGTAGAGAGAAAAATAACTAGACGCTACTGACATGCTCAAAAAGAAACATCATAGCAAGGCCATTTTAGATGCCAAAGTGGTACCGCCAAAGAAAATAATGGGTTTAGGGAAAACAGCAGCTTATAGGCCATCTTTTGGTAGCTATTGAAACACAGGCCATGTTGAACTTAATGTCTCAATGAACCTGCATGAAATAGAGTCTGACAGCTTTCTGGTTTTACTGCAATTATAAACAAACATACTCCTGCATACTCCTTGGATAAACAAATGATACTACAACAACTACCAAAGGAACATATGAATATGCCTGGACAGAGGGTGCACACAGTGGGTGTTAAAAGATAGATGAGAATTCATACCACAGGAGAATATGACCAAATATTATAGATAACCAAACCCACACACAGATGATAAAATGCAGAAGCAATAGCCAGCAGATAACAAGTTCTACTTTAAAGCCAGAGAAAAAGAATTTGGAATGGAAAAAGGGTTTGTTACATAGATGGTAGACTTTTCAGAATTTTTTCCCTACCCCAAGTTATCTTGCTGGTCTTTTATGTCTGGCTGCGAAGGGACACCATTTCTTTTTTGAATTAGTTTTCTTTCAGACTATACAGCAGTGTTTTAAAGAGATATCCAACTTACTGGCACATTATTGAACTTCTCAGCTGACAAAGGAGATCTATTCTGAACTGAGAAAACTTGTTGTTGTAAGAATCTGTCAAAAAGCATCATGTGTTAATGACAGAGTCGAAAGACATCACGGAAACATCCATGAGACTCTGACTGATGTTGCTCTACAAATATGAACTATTATCAAGGAGCAAGACATGCATGCAGCACAGCCTCCAACCATCACAACTAAACCAAAGTTCAAAAAAGTTGCCTGTTTCACTGACGTATTTCCTTCACACAGTTCTGACAGGAGGTGAAGAGCAGTCAACCTGATCTGAAAAGGTGCAGCAAATGATACTTTCCTTTAGTGAACTTACGCAGGAGAGAGCAAAAGTCATCAAAGCACATCTTGCTGCCATTTGCAGTGAAATCAACAGGCAATGTGAGGCTGATCTGAATACTGAACTGCACTGGGTTGGGTGCCACTTGTTCACATGCTATAATAGATGAAAATAGCCCTGTTTTTACAAAGGCTATTGTCAGAGTTCCAGCAACATCACCATCTCTACAAATATTTCTTCATGAATGCATTACTTTTATTGACTCAGAGATGAATAATAAGAAGTGGCACATTGCATCAGTGGAGTGCTGTTTAGGTCATTCAAGAACAATTACTAAGTGGTACTGCCACTTATATGCAAAAAGCAGTGTCAGAAAGACCAAGCTGATGATGATAAAAAGAAATAACGCATCAAAACCATAGAACAAACTATAAAACAATATGTCTGTAATACAAACTAAATTTCTAGTTTAGACTTCCGTTCTTTCTTTAGAGTTTGGAAACTCAGAGAGACTATGGCCTAATGTCAAGTAGACAGTAACGCTACACAGAGCAACAACTCTTCTTTTTCTCCTAACAACCTATAAGTCCCCCTCCAAAGACAATTACTCTTAATTACAAGCAACAACCTCCAGTGGTAATAGACTAGTTTATTCTAGTTGAGTATCAGATCCTAAGTGCTAGAAATGCCTTAAGATCCCTTTGAATGTGCAATAACCAAGAGACTAATAGATTTTAATTAATAGCTAACGTTAAAGGCAGTGAGATAGTTGAGAAGCATAGGTTCAGGATTAACATTGGGATTAGTTCATTTGGGGTTTGTTTACTTTTGGTGGAGGGTTGTTTGATTCTTTTGTTTGTTTGTTTTATGATTTCAAGATGCAGATTGGAATGTTTCTGTGCATACTTATATGGCAATAATGTACACGCACAGTCTACCCTGCAGTATGGAGAAAAAAAAAATATTTCCAAACTCGTTAGTTAGTAAACAGTTAATTTCTAACAGTTATACAGCTAAAACTAATCTGTTACTTCTATGGCTTCTTCCTTGTACTCCATCAATCTGAAGACAGCTGCTTGCTGAAAATGGGCAAAGTTACTCCACTCCTCTCCTTAAAACTTACTTTTGCCAATAGGGAGGCTGCTGACACGCTAAGAGCGGGCAGTGTTGTCTCACCCATCTTGCGCTTCCCTGTCTACACGTATCTGCTGCCTCGCGCACCTGCTTAGACTGTTAGATACCTTGGCAGCAGCTGTCTTGCTTTTCTTGTCTGACATTTAACGTCATCTTAATTCCTGACCACACATTTCAGACTACAATTTTAAGAGAGGCATAAACCAACTGAGAAGCCACTGGGAAGAAGTGCTGTTCCTACACTCTTCAATCCTTCCCAATTACATGCTTCCACTCTTTAATTTGCAATAGCTTTGGCAGTCATTAGATTCCTCCATGAGCCAAAAACACCTGATGAATTTCAGTCTTCTGAATCATTACTATGTAAAAACACATCAAACACACACGTAGCCATGTAACATACCAGCATGTTTAGGAGTGAGGATGCACAAGCCATAGAGGAAGAAGAAGAGATGGATGTTCTTCTCCCAGTCTGCCTCTGCTCAGCATGGAGATGGAGATATTGGCAGCCTGTGACCATCACTGGTATTTTTCCATTGCTCCAGTTTCCAGTTTGTGAAGCCATACCTGGCAAAACAGATTTTCTTAAGCCTTAATTAATCACTGCTTTAAATTATTTCCATACCAACAGCTGCACATCTACATTTAATTGCGGATTTAACTGTCACCCTACCTACTAATAACATTTTGGGAATTGTTATAGGTCAAATATGCATTGACAGACACTTACATTGCAGCAAGGTTTGTAAACCTGCAAAACCACTTCATCATATCAGAGTTTCTAGCTGGTCAACATTCCCCAAACCCCTGGTCATTTTATACAAAAATAAACAGGAAATATTTCTTCATTGTAAATGAAGAACATGATGAAAACTATCCCCATTGCAATTATGTTGAAATTTAGACTGGATTTGATATGCTGGTACATTAAACATGGTAAGTAATGAAACAAGTATGAACAAATGTCAGGTTAGAACAGCAATAAAAATAGCTAGAATTAATATCTTGAAAGTCATTAGTAGAAGAATAAGTAATACAAATGCATTCTATAATTAACCACTTTGGGTAATGAAACTATCAATAATATTTAGAGACTTTGTTCCAATAATAACATTTCATAAAAATTGGATAGCAAAAATTGACCAGGACATCAGTTTTCTAATTTATGATTGTTTATTTGAATAAGGATAATTTTTAATTGTATTCTATAAATCAGAACAAAAACTTCCAAGAAAATTGGTGATTTTTATCACCTCAAGCAAAACTTTTGTAAATTTGCTGAAAGCTGTGTATGAATAATTTGCTTCATAAACTTAGAAGGATATACAGACAAGTACAGATATATGAATTTTTTCATATAGTATATGAAATCAAACCAGAGACATGTACCCTTAATATACTGAAATGGTGAATGCTGTCTCGTGTATTGGATTAAGGCACTCACTACAGAAGAACATGAAGTCTCCAACACTAACATAATCAGGTAAAAAGCAAACAACCAGTAGAATTTTATATCTACAATTTTTCACACATCCTCACTTCTTAATAGAACAATACTTTAAAAATCCTGCTTTATAAGAAGTCCAGAATGTGTATAATCTGGAAAACCAATGTAGCCACAGAAATCAAGCCCTTTTGTGCAATATTTTTTTGTCTTCAATGTTACAGTTTCTACAGAGGAAAAGAAAAATATCAGGACAGAAAAGTTATTTCATCTGCTATATCTATTCTTCCAATCAACAGATTTGGTAATGATTCCATATTTAGGGTAAGAGCTTTTCCAGTGGGAGATATTTTAATATTTTCAGCATTTTAGGGAGAGGGGTATTATTTTTTAAAGTGAAGCATCTTTCAGTTCTTACAGTCAACTGTCCTCATCATGATGACACTTGAACACTGATTTAAAATGTTTGCTTTGCCATTAATGAAATCAGGAAGATAGTGTTTATAATCTTCCTTTGAACTCTTGATTAAAATACATACATAAATAGATATATATTTATACATGTGAGCATTTGATGGTTTTGATCTACACTCTTGACACTTTGATCCCACTTCACTTTGAAGATGGTTCAAAAAAGAAATTTCTAGCATATGCGCCAGCACCATTATTTGCATACAAGATCCAGAACTCCTATCAGAAGATATGTCATCCTAATACAAAAGGAAGCAATTGTTTTAAATTTATTCACACTTTCACACAAAATGATAGCAATCAAATGTTGTAGAGTCCCTTAGGCTGCACTGAATTTTTCATGTTATTGAATCCATTACGTCTGGCAATTCATTATTTTCCAAAATTATTTTAAGAAGTGAGCCAAGTGGCAATGGTGATACAAGAGCAAATAGTTTAAATCTTCCCAACCACTAACTTAATATTGAGTCATTTTTATGTACTGGTATGGCTTTCATGTACTGGTCATTTTCTATGTATCAATTCAGATTTTTGCTAGTGCCCCACTCCAAATGAAAGATTACTCATGTATTTGTGTTTGCTTTTTCAAAAGCCACACTGTTCAATAAGCTGCATCCCTAAGAATTGCAACCACTGTTTCTGAAAAGCCAAGAAGGAAGCATGGCCTCCAAGCACTGTCGTAAGCTTTCAAAACCATGATGCGATGCACATATTAAATAGCTGTCTTTTGATAAAATGGACCTTGCCACTGCAATGCCCTTTGTTTAGTGCTAAAATCAGATTTGATATCTGGTCAGCACAAAGTGATTGCGACCTTGTATTTGTGAAAACAGTTCTGCTACATTTAAAAAACAAAAAAAAGTTGGTGAATTACTTTCCTTTACCTCTACACACTTATTCTATATGATGAGAATAAGTTTTTAACAAGAAGGGAAAAAATATAAATACCTCATAGTTGTATGAAAATATAAAACTGAGGTCAGACCACTGCAGGACAGGCCTGTTGGAGGGGTGGTGTGAGGGAAGACTTGATTGCAAAGACAAAAAAAGAGTTTACATGAGAGTAAACTTTACCTCAAGACTTCCAAGACTGTTTTGCAAGGAAATTCTACAACACACCTCCTGCCATGCGCTGAAGTATAGCCTTTACTATGTCCTCTTGAAGCTTAGACTCAAAGAGGGACAACACTGATTAATGAATAATTTTGTTGGCAATTTTGCTTCTGTAAGACTGCTTTCTTCAGATTTTGCACAAAGGCTCTGCAAGGAGAAACTAAATTCTTCATTTAACTTTTTATAATAATATATTTACTTAGCACTATTTCTGTCTTAATTTTTTACATCCTTATTTCCCTTCCATTTTTCTCCAACTAAATAGAATTCCAAATTTATACATGGGCACATACACCATTCATCTCAGACACAGGCTCTTTTTTATTCCCCCCAAAAAATTATGTGGAAGAATCTTTTCTTTATTACCCACCAGAGTAAAAACAAAGGTGAAACAAACCAGTTTCCTCGCAGGATGTGCCTACGCAGTTCTGGGGACAGCAGTGTCAGATCTTTACAGCCACTGAGAACTACAAGGCAGTTGTGAATCAGGAACTGTACAGCATCCCTGAGCACAGATCAGTTAAATCTATTTCATTTCAGGCTACCCTACACTATGAAACACGTAATTGGTTATGCCTTTTGCATTATTTCCATTCTAGCTCAGATTTGCATTGTAAACAAATCAATTTGCCACTTTAATTGTTTAGCTCTGAGTCAGCTTACAGGGCTGAGAGGGCAGACAAAACATAACAAATGGCTTCGTGTCCAGATTTTATCACAAGAAGCTGAACTAAATAACTTATGAGCCCAGTCAGTTCTATTGAGTTATGAACTAGCTCTTCCTCCGGAGCAAATTAAAATTCTTATTGCATACAAAAAGGCTAGTGAGCATATTTTATTACTGTTGCAGGGAAGTGCAGAAGTAATGGAGGTAGTGCTAAGGTAAATATATAACCTGATGCCTCTCTGGTGGATTGTTTGCTAAACCTTGTAATTTTATGCACTGGTGTTTGAATGTTGTATTTTCTGTCTGTGCATTCAGAAGGCTCAGTAGAAAAACGTTAAGTTGCCGGGACATGGCAAAATGAGAGCTTTGTGATGACAGAAGAAGCTACTGTAAACAAAGAATATATCCTAAGAGCAATGACAATTTTCTGCTACATTTTTCAATAAGCAATTTCATCCCAATTCAGGAACAATGGGTATTTTAGTTAGCATTTGGGAAAAGAGCAGAGAGCATAAAGTAATAGAAACTAAGTAAATGGAAAAATTATAGAGTTTAGATAAAATGGAAGCTGGCATTTATTCTATAGTAGAAATTCATAGAAATATACACTTAACTGTAATAGTATTTATGTACAATGAGCAGAGGAATGCACACTTTCAATTATTACCAGCGAAGAAGGCCTAAGTCCCTAAATAGGATAAGCACACAAAGAGAGGGACATTTGTCATATGCAATATGAAGGTGAACTAAATAAGGTGACTGCATCGTTCTAAAGTTACAGGAAGGAAACAGACTAAACTTCATTCCCTGGTGGCAAAATTCTCACTAATTTCAGCAGGTCTAGGATTCTGTACAAGGAAGACAACAACTTTTGTGATAATTGAAATACACAGACTCAGTGATATAGAGACAGAACAAGCATAAATCTTATCACTTGTCAACTAAAATGTCTGACCTTTGAACAAAAAAGGATGTATTCCGACATTTTTTTTTTCTGCAATGATTAAATGAACCTACAGCCACCTCATGCATGCATAACAAAATACATTTTAAGTTACCAGTTAATAAATGTCAACCCAAGTGAAAAACAGAAGTGCTGATTTGAATCCACAAAGGAGCAAGACTAGTACTCACTTCACAAGTTAAATATTCAACACAGTAAGACCTTGGAAGTGACTGGACAGGATTTCTAGTCTAGTCTTTGAGGACAGCTCTTGAGAAAGACATGATAGCAATATAAGTAATGGGACTCTGAAATATAGAAAGATCATGATGTCAATTCAAACTTAGCAACAGAAAAAAAGCTAATCTGTAGATGACTTCAAAATAAATAAACTGATCAAGAATGTGTATTAAATAAAAATATCAAAACTACATGAGGGATCAAGGTCTATTACATAAGAGCAGAGCACACTTAAAAAGATTCTTGCAAGTAGAATAAATAAAAAAATAAATAAATCTTGCATGTGGAATAAAACCCAGGCACGCCTCAAGAGGAAAGAATGCTACAGAGGCCATCTTATAGAAAATGTCAGCATTTCAGGAATTGAAAGCTTTCTCAGTTAAGGAGACATGAAAGTCTATACAACAGTAAAGGACCAACCTAAGATGGAAATTAATAGAACTAAAAAAGGATTTGAGGAGTGCCTTATAAAAAGTTTTCAAACAGTGTAAAAAGTTTGAAAATACATCAAAAGAAGAAGACAAGGAGAGATGATCAGAGGGACAGGTTGACAACAAAGGTGTGAGAGGTGTACTTGAGACAGCTAGTGCCATGGCAGAGAGACTCAGTGACTGCTTTGCATTGCTGGTCCTTACTGAGGTTCTTGCACTCAGCTTACTCCTTGTAGCAGGAAAGGTCAGAGGAGCTCTATCAGCTTGGTGTAAACAAAGAGTAACAAAACCAGATGGATAAATCAGTTGTCAGAAAGTCTGGAGAGCCCAACAGCATTCACCTGAGAGCGTTCTAGAGATTCACACTGAAAAGCTGCCTGAAGAGGAGAGAGTGGAAAGGCTGGAGAAAAGTCCCAAGGGAGAGATGATAAAGATTTACAAAATCATGCAAGCAATATGCAGAACTTGGCAACACCACAACTAGGAGGCACCTGATGAAACTAAAAGGAGATTCATTTTAAAAAGATAAAAGAAAGTACTTCACAGAGTGGATATTAAAATTCTGGGATTTGCTGCTATAGGAGGTTGTGGAGAAAGACACTATCAGAAAATTCAGAAAGGAATTAGACAAATTCATTGACACCAAGGGCCTAGATCAAGACTCAAAGGACATAAACAAATGCTAAAAAGCAGGGTCTCTGATGTCCCTGGTACAACTCCAAGTGCTGAAGAATAAACTGTGGAAAGGCAAGCTCACATGCTTCGCCCTAGGTACACATCTCTTGCTGTCATTGCTGGAAAGACAGGCAAGAAAAAATTTTTGCCCTAGAAGGAAACATGTTTAGAGAAACACACTTTGTAAAAAAATTTAACTTTAATTCTCCCTGCATTTCACTGAAAAGGAGAAAAGATTCTGCAATCCATTTAAGGAATTGGAGCACATACTCTGACACAAAGTCTCATTTCACATTGGGCATTAGTGATACTATCAACATAGCTGAATCACCTGTGACAGCAGACTGGTTAATGGTGGGTTTTGTGGTGGGATCTTCAAAACAAGGCTCTGCTGGCTTTGACACATCCCACTTGCACTTTGATGGATCCACCACTGCTCTGTTAAGTGCTTGCATAGTCCTCATCAAACCAAAAGAGAGGAGGCACCCCTTCACCAAGAGAGGGAATAATCCACCAATTGTCAAAAATGTTTATACATGAGACACTAGATTAAAATAAATAAATAAATAAAGATCCGCACAAAACTATGGACAGGGACTTTTTTTTTGACTGCTGTTCGTCTATACAGATTTTAAGACTCCATGAGGCACACAAGGACTCCATGAGGCTCTGAAGGGAACTCAGAACACAGAAGCACAGCATGCTTTCACAAAGAGATTCAGGTAGAAATTAAGGTGTCCTGACAATGCCACGCACCTCGCGACTGTAACAGCACAGATAAGATCTCAATTCTGGCAAGAGGTCAGCACTGCCTAAAACTTGCTCATAAAACTCGTCTGAGAGAGAAAAATCTGTAAATTAAATCCAAGAATAAGGCCTTACTATAGGCTTAATACAGATTTTTTAATTGGTCTCTGGCCTTACTACTTCTGCAGAATCAAAGAGAGGATATAGCTCTCCCTCCCTCAAAACAGCTAGGTAGTTTGGAAAGTAGCCCGTGTATACAATCATCTTGTCTGCTCGCTCAGGAAAAATACTGCTGTCCTTTCAATGCCACAATAATCTAAGACTGTGAAATCCACTCTCTACCAATCATTTAGGTCACTCCCTTTTGGCTTTGAAATTCTATATGAACCTACCTATGTTGAGCTTATTAGTTCATACACAAAGTCTTATTAGCTGTGCCTAAATTAATTACTTGATTTTTTCCTAAGAGCTGGAATAAAGAGAGCTGAGATATTCCTTCAAAAATCCCAGATGCAGCATCCATAGAAAAAATAAATAATTATTTCAGTAAGGAAGAATCTCAATTCAATCAGTTTCTATTCAGGCCTTGCTCAGAAAAATTCAGTCTTAAGTAGCAAGACAACTCCAGGAAATGCTAAGCAATAAGCAGGGATTACACTCTCTCATAAGACACTTTTCAATTCTCAGGTGGCACATTAGTCATTCCTCTGAAGTCAAGAATTCATATTTAACTGTTTTGAAAAGATCAAAGCAGAAGTTTCTTCATCATTTTCATCTTGATAGCATTTTACATACACTAGCACCACAAACTCAGACCTGCCATAAAATGGGTGTTACGTCATTTCCTGTCCCCAGTTTCCATTTGACATCAGTTTTTTCCTTATATTCACAATTAGGACAAGGGATCAAAAGTGTCACAAAGAACTGTTCTCTATCTACTATGTGGCTATTACCACCATATATTGCATTATCAGTAAAAAGGGCTAACAATAACTGTTATTTCTAAAGGAGAGACAAATAAGCTCTGTTTATAGTACTGCCAGCAGCAAAATGACTTTACTAATAGGTAACAAATTGCCACTCTGATTGGAGCCAGCTGTCTAGCAAAAAACCTGGAATCATGCATTGATGTTTTGGAGCACTTGCTTTTGTAAAACATTGGCTGGGTGCAGCACTATTTATATGCAGCTCTTCTGTGTGCTGCATTCAAGATGAAGTGATAGCTACCATCTTAAACCAGCTGTAAAGTCATCTCCGCCATCAAATCATATAAACTGGCGTATTTTTTTTTAATTTATTTTTGTTTTAATAAGGACAGTGAAAACTTACAGTCCAAAATAAACAGGTATGCCAGTCTACCATTTAACATATCAGTCTTCAGAAAGGCTCAGTCAGCTCTTGCATTTATTCTATTCTACTTCGATTGGCTTATACCAGATTTGCAATGACAAAAACATGGACACTGTCCAAGGCTCTCCCATCCTGATGTTTGTACAGCCTGATAAGGGGGAAAAGAGGGGGCAGGGGGGAAAGAAAGCAGAACAGAAACGTCACTTACTCAACTCCTTGCCACTCTCCAGCAGCTCAAGCTAAAGGCGTGCTGGCAGACTTTCATTTCCCAGGCCTGTAATTGCTTGCCCCAGTTACAACTTCCTCAGAGGCCGCCCTCTTCCCCGCAGACACCTAAGCAGAGTTATCAGGTTTGAGAGGCAAGTGAAGGGAACAAAAAGCACCAAGTTTGACTGACTCTCCTCACACCTCCACCTGAATGCAGATTTTTATCTCTGTTATCTACGTAAGACTTGTAGGTGCACAGCTTTCTCCCTCTCTGGAGCTTCTTCATCCATTCCTCCCCACAAGGAGATAACAGGTTTGCTCCGTCCCTGCGCAGGCCCTGCGGCTGGCAGACTGATAAAGGACGAGCCATCCTGCAGCAACCTCTCCATCTGGCAGGCTAGAAAGAAGGCAGATATGCCTCCCTCTTGCAGGAGACACAGTAGCTTCTGCATTTTCACAAGACACCAACAAAACAGGAGCTATACACAGCAAATTTGTTTGTCTCTCCCTGACACCGTCTAGTTCAGGCTTTTTTCTGGTCCTCAGTACATGCTTGTGGACGTTTAGTTTGTGATGTAGATACTTTTCGTCACTTTCTGAATAATTAAAGTGAAAAAATTTAAAAAGCTTTGGGACTGTTCATAGTAAGAATTTCTAGTTTCAGATTTCTTACATCTGAGGACTAAACCAGTGATATCATTAAGGTTCCAGTCAATTGCGTGGGTTAGGGGCACAAGTCTAGGGACAAACAAACAGTGCTCTGAAACACACAGTCTCTTAACCACAGCAGAACATCTTTTCTTCTAAAAACGCTTTCTTTCAAATAACATGATATGTAGACATATGTCAGTGACATTACAAGCTTAAATCGAAAGCATAAGATAGCCTGAAGAAGTTACACTGGTTTAGTAACTGGTGAGGGTCAAAGAGGCCACAGATGCGCTGCTGGCTTTCCACGCGTATGGCTTGTGTTTGCCAGAGGGAGACAACTCCTGGCAAACCACTCACTTTTAATGAACTTCATTTAAGAAAACAACTGTTCTCAGAAAATGTGGCCAAAAAAATTGGTTGTCCTCTCACATTATTATTTTAGCATTCACAAGTAAGTCACAGGAACTTAGGGCTTCACAGAAAGAAAAGATTTCTTGAGTAAGAAAAGACAGTTTCAGTGATCTGCACCCATGGACCAGACCCTGAGCCCTTACATATCTAAATACCCTGCTGCAGCCCACAGACTTCATTTTGATCTTTATTTTTTTGGTAAGCCTTTCAGGACAAAAGGAGTACACCTTTGGTGTGCAGAGGCCTATATCTTCACCTCTTCTCCTTCTCCTCTTCCCCTTGTTGTCAAGATACAACCACCCTTAGCGTAACAACTCTTTCCAGCAGTAATAGAGGCCTGGAATTTAAGGACTTTTATTTTTCACCAAAAAAATAATAGGCAAAGCATAGAAAAACTGGCCCGAATCTACCCAGCCCCAACAGAGGTAAGCTAACACAAAAGGTCCCACAAGAGGTTACAGTTAAACACTAACATTTTTGCATACATTTCAAAAATGAAGACACAAGGCCTAGGTTAAGTATAGCTGTAAGGACACACCCCTTACAACAGTGAGAGTCGGCATTTTACCAGAAAATTCCCAGATTTGCTAATGAATTGGCTAGTCTTCACTAAAACTGAACAATCGAAAAACAACCCTGTTTACCTTTATTACGTGTCTTACCGGCAGCAGTGAAAGAAAGATGAAAGCAAATACAGTTAAAATCTGATGCGGTTCACACTCCTTGTCTAAAAAGCTAGAGAATATTATTTCGAGTTCAGCAGCACACATCCATACAGGGTGTGGGCCGCAGTTCCAGCTGGCTCTGACCCACTCACCACAGGGTCCGGCTCAGCCCCTCAGGGGAACTCGTATTTAATAAGGGGAAAAATCACCACCCAAGCAGCGAGGAGTGGAGGAGACATGTGAGGGAAACAGCCCTGCCAACACAAGGGCCAGAGGAGGAGGAGCAGGAGCAGCTCCAGGCACCCAAGCAGACATTCCTCTTTCTAATGGGCAATAAATTAATTTTCCCAAGTGGAGCCTGTTTTGCCCATGGCAGTGATATCCCTATCTCTATCTCAAGCCATGAGCTTTATCATCTTATTTTCTGTCCTTGTCCTGTTGAGGACAGGGAGCGAGAGGGGCTGGGTGGGCTGCTAGCCAAAGCCAGCCCACCACAGTAACCATGCTTCCATAATAACTAATCTTTAGGCTTTACTAAATACCTCTTTCGAATGAGTTGCAGATCGTCATGAGAGCTTGTATTTAGTGCTTCTTTCAGTTTAGTTTTAAGACAAGACAACAAGGAAAAAAAGGTTTGGAAGTCCACACCATCATTAACAACCAAGATACTACCTGAGTAGAAAGTAAGCTCTCTCTCAGCACAAACACCTGTTTGTTGAAGGTATTTAAAGATGGTGGGGTTAGTGATGTGCAGCCTGACAGAATTCAAACTGTTTGACTCAACTCGTTCATGACAAATCCTTGACTATTCCACCAATCTTTGGCCCACAACTTTTTCTTGTATTCACACTAATAACAGAGCCAAATTTGAGCTATTTTAGGCACTTGAGGGACTTCCCCACAGCAGTTATATTCTGTATTTACAAAAGGAAATGTTAGATTGCTAAAAAAATAACTACTGTATTTTTGTAACACAGGGAATTGCTTAAGCACTTAAAAGTAATCAAGTCATACAATTTAGATTAGTCATTAGTTCACAGAAAAATTGTGGGGAAGAGGTGAACTTTCAACTGTGATTTTACAGTCACTGGTTAACACACTGGATCAGCAGTCACAATTTAATAAAGAAAACTCAAAGAGAAGAAAATAATTTGAAAATGTCACCACTTTCCTGAGCTTTTGGGGGAGCTAAACACACACAAGAAACCCCTGGGTAATATTACCTTTTCCTCATATGCAAGAGGCAAACATGAAAAGAAGGCTTTTGCAACAGATAAGTTATTAAAGGCATTTATATGAAAGAAAATGATACTGAGAAGCCAGAGAGTATGATGTTTTAATCCTTTCTCTCCTGTCAGGTCTTTATTTTGTCCTTCTTTCTCCCCACACCACCATCTTCTACAGATTTCTGGCACCTCTCTACCTGATCCCAAAATGACAAGTGTTTCTAAGGGCCAGATGCTAAATCTTGTAGTGTCCCTGCTCTTCAGTTTTGTGGCCTAAGGCTTATGAGAGATTTTACTTGTTAACGAAGACCAACATCTAGTAAACTGTTACATCCTTCTAACCTTCACTCATGGGTAGCTCCTCTTCAAACTCTGTCATCACCTATTTGCCACTAGGAGACAGGCTACTCCTTAAGATTCCTCCACACTGCAGTCAATCATTTAGGTATGCAAGACATACCTTAACCAGTTGTTCACAAGCTAGCCCAGGTTCTGCTAGCAGAGTGGCTGTGATAGTACAAAACTCAGCACAGGATGCAATACCCAGCTGCACAGGGCCAGGCTGTTAGCTTTCTGCACTAGCAAAAGCCCTCTAGCTACTTTTTTTAAGGCAAGCTAAGCATTTCTGCATGAGCAAGAGTCACAGTAGGGACTGCAATGTAGATATACTCCAAGAAACTGTACATGCAAAGATTTCCCCTCAGAGAAAAAAGGCAATTAATTCCCCAAACCACAATGGATCCCTGAGGATCTGTGCAGAGGTCACGAAGTTTTCTGTACTTTAATGCTGTCCGCAGCACAGTAACATCAATAATGAGCAAGTTCTCAACAGCTGCCACGGTTTCAGAGGGATTTGTGTGTCACAGAAACAGAGTTTGTGAAACCATTCTAAAAATAAGTTCATTAGCAACCCAGCAAAATTTCTACAGACTGGGAGAGGACAATGTTGTGGAGACCAACTGTTCCACTTCCCTGCTGTGGACACTCACACTGGTAATACTCTCAGGAGGAGACAGGCTGGAGTTGATGACAGAAGCATTGGACCTCACCACTGGACACCCAGCCTCTATTACATGGAGAATTTGGTGTAAGTTTTGCTGGAAGGTGCAAAAGGACAAGAGAGTTTTTACTGACTTAGCAGAAAGAGAAACTATATGTGTTCAAACACTTCCTCTGGAGGACATAACCACTGCTCACACTTCAGCAAAAAAATATTTTTCCTACCAAAGTTAATGACTGTACAGT
The DNA here is from genome assembly GCF_001431845.1 of Calidris pugnax. Lineage (NCBI taxonomy): Eukaryota > Metazoa > Chordata > Aves > Charadriiformes > Scolopacidae > Calidris > Calidris pugnax. The sequence goes on from NW_015090920.1 coordinate 11,003,795, forward strand.
ATATAAAAAAACAACCCACCTATAGTCAATGTAGAGATTGTTCTCTATGTTGCTGAAGCCAGATATTTCATACAGTTGCCACCATATAAAAATAATTCCAAAGCATTTTGTACATTCAAAAAGCATATAATAAAATTGAAAAAGACTGTCTCGATGCAGTACAATACACAAATAACTGCAAAGCAACAATTGTGTGTTTTTCTGCCTCCTGGGTAGTTAACACTGCTTTTAATTTCATCTCTGTCTTTTCATATTATCATCTGCAGAAGCTCATGGCCAAGAGTTTGCCCTGGTAATAGCTGACTGTTCCCTTTGATATCATCACTCCTTGCTCTTTATGGACAGGCCAATATTCATTGTGATTAGCAAGGGACAGCCCTGTCTATCCAGATTAGTCATGAATACTTAGCAGTTCACTCCATGCATCATTACTAATTGCTGTGAAAGAAAATGTCTGCATTTCTTTTTAAACAAAAAAGACCATAATTTTCTCTCTCCAGGGAAGACAACAATGCTTCGCTTGTATTCAGCACAGTTGGTGAGAATTTGTTTCCATCAGTAATTCCACCAAATAATAATGTATTGGTCAGCTTTTTGGTTTTTCCCTAAGATTTCATGTTCCATGAACCTGTACTAAAATACTACTTTCTAAAAAAAAGGTTCAGAAAGGTATTATCAGGTAACTCATAGTTATTCCAGTTGTTAAACCGCATGATCATGCGTTCCTAGATGATAATCCAAAGGAAAATTTAGTGATATGTCCTCCTACCATGGGAATGAGTGTGGGTGAGAGGGTGCATGTCTAGTCCTACAAAGATGCGAAGGCGCTATTTCTACTTCCCATTTAGCTCATGTTCTAAAAAGAAAAAACAAACAACAAACTACCACACATTTAAACAGGATATAATTTTATCTTCCCCCATATTCAGACAGAGACATTTGGTTTTTCCTCAAAAGTTACATTTATAAGATTATCAACTATTTTGTTTGTCTTAAGAGACATTTTTAAAATAAATTTTGGAGTTTTCTTGTGTGGATTTTTGTTTGGTTGGATTTTAACTGATCTGTTATTGAAATGTGTCCATGGTAATATTCCTGGTTTGGTTTCTGATGGTGACGTGCTTAAGGGAAAACATGGCCTATTTACACTAAATAAAATAATACTGAGCTGATAACAACAGTATTTTAAAAGATTCTTTCATAAATAGGACATTTTACATCTTCATTAAAATTAAAAGAACTATGCAATGTGCATAAATTGCATAAATCATGTACATACCATCTTGCCATAGGATAATTATTTTGTGACAGAGAATATTTTTTTCCATCAGATTCTTTTTCCTACAATGAAAGAAAATTTGTGTAAGATTGATTTAAAGAATTTAATCTGCTAGAAAAGTGCTGTTGTCTGATATAACGTCCTCCACCAAGTGCTATTCTTCTTCTATAGGAAAGCACTAGAAATCTCGCTGGAATGAAGGAAGTGTAAATGGAACAAAGTATGACAGGTGAACAAATTTTTTAAAAAGTCATTGTGAACCATCAAGGATTTTACAGACACTAGGTTTGACACAGTCATGAAGACAAGGAAACAGAAAGTGTCATACCAGTTTCACACAAACGACTTTCTGCTACCCTTTCCTTGGCCACAGCTGCCAAATGCCACGACCATGCCAGCTCAAGCCAGAAACTGCAGTTCATGCTAAAACTCTCGTTAAGGGTTCATTCTGGCATGAAAATAAACTCTGGTCACAGAGATGATGTAGCCAGTGATGGCTCTCTCTACATCAGTAAATAGTACAGTCCAGAAAATCAAGTCCAAAGAGAACGTCAATAGGTACTCAGGAACACTAGTTTTATTTTGCTTAGGTTTGTTTGGAGTTTGTTTTTTTTGCTCCAGACTGACTCTAAGTTGGTCCTGTGGACTGAATGCTGGTTAGCAGTTGCAGCATGCTAGGTGGACTCCTGACTGCTTCTTCCAGTTTAGGTTCATCCCAAAGGAATCCAGTCCTCAGAGACTGGGACAGCTCCATAACAAACCAAAGCAGAGTGAGTAGGGACGACTGAGGTATTCCCTTCACAAACAGGTTCCTTATCTAACCTAAAGCACTTAAATAGATGCACTCAGGATGACTTTAAAATAAAAAAAAAAAAAAAGTGCATTTTGTTTCCATGAAAGTAAAGTAGCTTTATGCACAAATAATTCAAGTCAAGAAAGGCTTTGCATTGGATACGAATTTACTATGTTAGTGAGGAGTTACTAAGGCACCTTCTGTCAGGACTTTTTTTTTAGCATAGCTTTTTGTTGAACATCTGGCAGACACAGCAGAGAAGGGATACTTCTGAAAATGTCCTCAGTCAATCAATACACAAACACCTAAAGAGAATATCTAAGGAGGATTTGTGTGTCCTATTTAAAGTTTTGACCTGAAGCTGTCACCGTTTAACATTCACCATAAACCATTCTGATTACTATTGTCAGACTCCACATGGAAGATGCAAGCCATGCAAGTAGAATATTTAAGATCTTTCTGCTGCTCTTCTGCAAATCTGTTAATGAAATCAATCTGCTAATTAACTAACTGCTAATTCATTTCTGTACAGCCATTAGTGTGCTGCCACTTCTGGACCTAAATACTATATTAGTTTTCTTGTATTGTTACTTTATTTCACATTTTTCCAGTAGATACATTGTGAATGCTATTTCATATTCGACAGCCTCTATGGCAGTATCTACACAAACATTACTGTTATTGATAATGCACATTACCTATGATAATAATTTATAAAGCAGCTGGAAAACTTACCAGAAATTCAAGGTATTGAGGTTCTTGCAACTATTTCCATATTAATTGTGATAACATTTTTCTGTGTTCTCATTCGGAAATCTTTATTGTTTACATTAGCTGATGCTAACAATGCTTAGCTGTCCTATAAAAAAATAATCAAAGTTCTTCTGAGATTATATGCAGAACCTTAAATCTGTGCATAGCTACTACGACCTATAAGAAGACCTAAAAGTCCACATACACAGACCAGTTTGAAGAATCAGGGCCGTAGATTTATTAAGTGAAAAATGCTATTTTTATAAATTATATCAGTACCTGTAGGCCCTTAAAAACTTATTTTTCCTATAAAATCTCTTTTAGCTTTCTAATCTTAGGCATTCCTAAATGAGTAGACATGAATCCAAGACATAAGATTTTAAATAGAAAATTTTATCTGTCAATCTAAAACATCTTCTATTCATCTGGAAAGTCCTAATTAACAACATATATCTTCAGCTTCCTTTATTTTCCCTAGCGACTGTGGTGTAAGTCCTATTTTGAGACATTTTAATTGTGAACGTTCTGATCATCAGCATGATACACTGTAAATTAAGGACTAAAAATGACTGGAAATAAAATTCAGTAAATAGAGGTCTGCAATGTCACTCCTGCTCAGGCTGTACTTCTCGCAGGAGAAAGAGCTGGAGTAAACGTGAGATGTGTGCACACTCCTACTCATCTGTCACCAGCCATCAGGGTCTAGAAAAAAATCACAGGTGCACTCTTCAACTGGTTGTTGACAATGACACTTTTAGCAGGGCTTAGATCCACTGATGAACACAGACATTCAGAAGCTCAAATAAAAGTGTCATGTTAACAGTTCAGGTGATTTTTACTCCTATTATTCCTCCATTAATGGATGGAAGAAGTTCAGCAAGAACAAGTGAATATCCAGGACTGATACCATATTATTTTACCTCTGTTCCATCTGCAGAAATTAAGCTGTGACTTAACTGCTGATTATACAGGCAATCAAATGCCCAGTGCACCTGTGCAGAGACTATTCCTAGCTCTAAAACACAATTATTCTTAAGCTACCATTCCAGATGCAGGTCTACTTAAAAATGAAATGTTTGTTTCCTCTGTGGTCTTTTCACTAGCCAGGGTGAAACTTCGGTGGGTTTGGACCTACATGGTTGGCAGTAGAGCCACAGAGATCTCTGGGCTGGGAACAGCAAAGGGAATGCTCAGCCTGATAAACTCTTTCCCTCCTTTCCTCGCCGTGCCTTTTCTTTCTGCATCTGAGGGGAGAAGGTCATCTCCTTCCTGTTGCCTGCACACACAACACACATTTATTATGTTCAAGACTTCTGAACAGGGAGTACAACTCTCTGTTTGTCTCACCAGCTGACTCTCATGCTGGGAGGAACTGCTTTTTCTGACAGCTCTGGAATCTAAAGGTGATTTTTATTTTTATTTTTTTTCCTCGTGTAATAAGATTGGCAAAGTGCCATCTGGCATCCATAGGTCTGATCTGGGATTTAGATTCCAATTCGTGCACAGTGGGGGAGTTCCAGTAATGCTGGTAGGTTAGAAAGAGTCAAACAAAAATGCTTGTAAGTCAATAAATTGCCTGGTCACAGCCTGAAGTAGGAAGGAATACATCCTGTACAGCTGGTGATTCTTTCTGACCCTGTTCTCTTAACTCCTGATTTTGGGGCTTCTAAGTCAAGGCCCTTTGGTAGACCTGCAGATGTATGTCTGGCCTTCACAACTACCCAAAACTCCCTAATAAATCAAGAATATCTTTGATGTAGTCCTGCCAGGTAATTTGGAGCATACATTCCAGTTGAATTCAAAGGTATAAATGAACTTACAGCCTCCCTACGTAATTCTTATTACCTGTATCACAGTAATTGTACTGATACAAGCAAAAACTGCGAGTAACAAAAGGAGTCACTTCGCATTTCTATAGTTCGCTACAGTGTCCTAGAACTGAAAATAGGTTATTTCCATATGTATTTTGAGACCTTTTTCACATAAGCCGAGTGACTTAAATTTAAATAAATATATAAAAATAATTTTCACAATTGACTCCAGTTTCTCTTAGAGACATTTCATGACTTATCTTCAGTGCCAAAGACATGTTATCTGCCCCATTACAAAATCCCAAGGAGACACGATGCTCTAGTTTTTCACAAGGAAAAGTAGACAAGGTCACATACATAGAGGAAACGAGGGCTGGAAGAAGTGAAATATATGGCTATGAGAGACTAATAAGTAACTAATAGAAGAAACTACCAACTCTTACCTATACTGTGATTTTTGCGGTGTTGGCGTATGTCACTTATCTTGCTGCAAAAGATGAAATATAAATCTTCTTAATAATGAAGACAGCCAGGGAGTGAGGCACTGTATAGCAATTTGCACTGCTTGCAATAGTTTTAAATATCTTCCTCCAGGTTAGGCTTTTGTAATGCACAGCAAATACACGTTCACTCAGCAGTGAATGTGTGACTTGAACCAAGTCTGATTTTCATTAATTCATTTCTGAGACAAATGACCCAATTGAGTATAATGGCTCTGTGAAGCTGCCTAGAGTAAAACATATGAGTAAGTAAGTGATTGCATGATTGAGGCCCGAGACATTAAGAAACATACTGTTGCTACCCAGTAATAGCATCATTAATGCAGTCATTTATTGGTTTACTTTTACTTAGAACAGGAGAAAATGCATTGCTCTTCTGAGACCACAAGAAATCAATACATTTTCAGCTTTTAATAACATGATCTAAACCAGTTGCTATAGTCTGCAGTGAAATCTGTTGTGGGTATATGACGCCATTCATTCTCTCCACAATATTATTTGCATTTTCACAGACACAAGCAAAGATTTCAGTGAAGCAATAATTAAACCTATGCTACACTGCCTAAAATGAAAAATGAAAATTATGTACATTAAGAAGCCTAAAAAAAAAATCTTTTAACATCTTAATTTTTTTCATAATAAAGAAAAAAAATGTAGTCACCCAGATGTACATGTTGTACAATCAGCAACTCATAACAGCTGCCAAACTTTGTATTAACAGGGTGTTACTGACTACGCTTTGGCTGTATATCACATATACGTAAACAGATGCTGAATCAAATGCCTTACACGTTTGTTGGACCTGTTGATGCCCTATTTTGAGAAGATCCACCATTACACATTAACATTTTTACGTGTCCCTTTCCTCTGAATATAAGTATATTGCAAATAGGGATTGGCAGGATTTAGGAACTTGATTATGACATTAAGTTCTCAATTTCCCTGACCAAAGCAGTGAGAACAAGTACTATCTTGGGAAAGAGACTATTATGGACCTTCAAAATGAAGCAGTAACCCCTGACTCAGTAGGAGGAGCTCTTTCAGAAGCAGCATGCTTCCAGGATAGAGGGCAACACTCAAGGACAGACAGACAGGGGTAAGTAGGATCAGTGCACATCATCATTCCCTGCCACCAATGCCAAAAGCTTTAAAAAGTATTTTACGTTTAATTTTATTTGAAAGTCTCCCTAGTCATTATTACTCTCACAAGTGCTGAGCTGGAACTCAAAGAAACATGGGTTAATCCTTGGGAGTTCATACATGAAACTTTGGCTTTGAGGGTATTCAGTTTTAAAACCTGAAAACTTGTAAATCCACCAGTGGTAACTGGGCTCATCTGGCTTAAAAAAGTATTCATTTCTAAAGATGTAATTCAAATAGTTTGAAGAGCAATCATTATTTCACTGAGTATGACAAAGATGTAATTCAAATTAAATAGTTTGAAGAGCAATCATTATTTCACTGAGTATGATATAACAGCCTGCTCCATGCTATAAGCACTTAGTACCCACCACTGGCAGTGTTTTATCTTGCTCAGAGCTGTTATTTTTGATTTACAGCATAAGAAAACAACTCTTTGCTAACATGCAGTTTGTTCTTCCTTTCAGTCACACCAGATCAAGTCTACACATGTTTACTTGTTGTACCTAATATTTTTTCACCATTTTTAGGACTCTCATAGTCTTAAAGTCTTTGACTTTCAAAAGTCCAAGAGAATTAAGAAGCTCTTTAGGATTCTCATCTGTTAGGATTGCCTGAAAGCTCCTACATTTTTAACATAGAGATGCAATTTCCCTTTGTGTCTTATAATTAAGACCTGACACCCTGGAGAATGCAATTGGGCAAGTTCATTTTGGCCATTCTATCAAATTATGAAGTTTCGAGCGCCGTAAGCTTCACCAACCAAAAGAAAGTCTGTGGGACTCCACCTGGGCAGAGCTTGTGCTGTAGGAATATATTCCAAAAACTAATCCAAACCGTGTTAGGAAGAACTTGATTCATTCCAAACACAATGAGGTTGCTGGTACACTGCCCGAATGTATATGTAGTACTAATTTAATTTTTTTCTGGACAAATTAAGAATACTTCACATCATCAGTTTGCAATTGAACATCACTCAATCAAGCAGTGTAGGCAGACATACTCAGCATGTCAGCTTCTGTGAATCCTAAACCTTGGTGCCAATGAGTTACATAATATAGGGGATTGCAGCTGACAAAAATAGTGAACCACTGGCACTGAAATATTTGCAAATATAAAACCTAACAGGGATGATGGACTCGAGAAAACCAAGAAAATATAGCCATCTGATTCTACTCATTTGCCGGTTAGACAGGGGTTTGTAAAGATAGTTACTTTTTTCCACCTGCCTTTGCAACTTGACAGTAACAGTGGTTCTCCAGTGTGGTATTGAATTAGGAGGCATTTTGTTTGTATTGTTAGAGCCTTAATTGAAACAGTCAGAGAGAAATGTTTTATTACAGAGAGAGAAAGGACTTTTTTAATAAGGCTCTAAGGAGACTCAGTTTTAATGATGCTTAACACAATGTTTTAAACCACACAGTACATCTACACGCTATTTCTTGTTAAATGTTGGTTATTTAACAGCAGGCTGGCACCAGATTGCCTGCTGTGGATAGTTAGGGCTGGCTCGTACAAGTTCTGACAGTCTCAACACTGATGAAAGACAGCATCAATTTTAATTCTTACAGTATTTCACTTCTTGACACTTTCTTTCTCAGACTACTGTTTATAACAGATGTTCTTCACATGGCAGTAAATGTAAACAGAAATAAAATCAACTGCTAAGCTGTATGTCCTGACGTCACTTGGAGCACTAGGTATGAGACCAGGATTATAAAAAGTAGGTACATCTGTTCCTCATAGGTGTTTAACACTCAGTGCTTTTGATATGGATATGAAAATGCAGATATAAGACTCTAGCCATTAAAACCTACACGTTATGAGTCAGCAGTTGAAAAAAGCAAGCATAATACAGGAAAACAAGTTCAGCAGTATATTAGTAAGCTTATATTTATATGGATTTTGAGAATAATAAACATTGATTAGGCAGGCTTTTGAAAAAACCTATCAAAGTATGAATTTTCAATTAGGTTGTTTAGCCACAGCCCAGTTATATTTCAAATCAGTGGACAACTTAATTTTTCAAGAATTTCATTTTTTTTCCTTCCTTCTCTCACTTAGGCAATTTTCACATATTTACTTGGGATAATACAAGGGGTTTATAGTTTTTTTGTTGTTGCGGGATGGTGTTTTGGGGTTTGTTTGGGGCTGCTTTTTTTCTTTTCCTTAAACAAGGACACTGCAGACGCTGTCTCAGATGAAGAAAAGATAGAAGATTAAAACAGAAACAAAATGAAATGGAATCCACTACAAAGTTACAGAGCATTAAACCTTGAATCCTTCCCCTTCACAAGCAGAGCTATGGCAAGCAAATTTTGAAACAAGCTATTCTTAAAAATCAAAACTGTCTCATTGCCAAAAGAAACTTTCTTGTCTAGGATGTGACAACTTGTATGTACATGGGGAACTTGTGACAAAGAAAAGGTGAGAGTTCAAAGAGTAAGCGCACGTCATGGACTGAAAAGCTGAACTACATATGCTCATAGAAACAATGGTGACAAAATGCACATAGGGCATTTCTACCCAGTCTTGAACAGAAAGAAATACTTACCAGTTTTGCATTAGTTCTGATTTTTCCCCATGCCCATTTCTAAAAGGCAGGTATACCCTAAAGGAAATGAAAAAAAAAAAAACAAAAAAAAACAACAGCAACAAACCAAATCAGAAATGTTGATAAGGTGACTCAATCAATCATGGGACACATTAGCAATAGTAAACAAGGTTGTCTAATCAGAGCGTTAACCTTCAGGATGGAGGTAGAACTAATGAAATAATCTAAACCCCCCAAACACATCAGCTGGTATGCAAATCTAATAACCAGTTACTTCATTATTGATGCTGACATTCCTTTTGTTGCTTCAAGAGGGGAATTTGCATTTTGTGGTAGAAGAACTATCTACAGGCAGTATATAAAATGAAGTAAAACATCTAAAAAAATCCTAGCCATTGTCAAAGACTTACATAATGAACTAAACACAGCATAGAGTAATGAAAATAAACATCCCAGCTTACATAACCAAGGTCATAGAAAGAACTTTTTGCCATGGTTTCTGGTGAGTAAAAAAAAAAAGTTCAATAACACATTGAAAGTAAAGAAGTTCTTTCCAGATGATTAGAAAATGCACGCACAAAAAAAAAAAAGAAAAAAAAAAGAAAAAAAGGCAAAATAACTTCTTTCTTAAGTATTTCAAGTCTGAAACATTTGTAATTCTGTATATGGAAGACAGAAAAGTAATCTAGAAACCCCATAGACCACATAGCATAGTAGTAAGCAAAAGCAGTGTTTCCAGGGTCTCAGTACTTGTATACATGCAAGTGTTTAGTAGTGAAAGACCACACCTCTCTGGATGTGCTAAGTGTACCTGAAAAGCCAACTAAACATCTGACTTGCAGTGCATTAAGTATCTGACAATGTGAACAAAATACACAGCACTAGAATTAGAATGAGGATAAAACCTTGCATTTCCACCTCCTGGACTTTCTAAGTCAAGCATTAAAATTTCCAGACAACAACTCCACACACAACATCTATCCTTTTCAATCATTACTGTATAAGAGTCACATAAGTACATCGTGTCACACAAGTACAGACACACATAGGTCAGATGATAAGAACACCTTTGGTCCACTACTCCATTCTTCCTAAATGCTTGTCTTTTCTAGCCTTCACCTCTTTTAATGCTTGGAATCATTACATTTTAAATTACCCCAGCAATGGATTCTCTGTGGCTTTCCTGGGGCCACCATTCCACATCCTGAAAAATTTCCTTTTCATCAACTTTTTTTTTTCCCCCTCTCCTTTTATTGTTATTCACCTTCCTTCTTTCTGTAAGTTAATTTTTTTAATAATTAAATTAACCTTTCGTTTTCATTTTGTTGCTCTGAACTACATTTCTTCTCCATTCAAACATTTGAGAAGGTTATCCAATCCCTTCAGTTACTATTTCCCTGACTATGTCTCCTTTTTTGGCTGCTGTCCCTTACTGCCTCCAAAACCAAATACATAATCTTCTGGTGAATTTTGCCTGCATGAAAAGGGCACAATCAGACCATTTAATCTTTTCCCACTAATTGGTCCTTTCAATCTCCCAATCTCTTTGGTAGCTTTTTTTTCCTGCATTCATTCCAGCATATTCACATTTCTGTTGTGCCAGCTCCAGCAGTGCTAGCATACGTAGGCTAATGCATGAGTGTTTACATATTGAAAAACGTACATGCAAATGTTGAGTACAAAATAGAATGAATTTAGAACAGATTTGAGACAAAATCACATGCCAGTGCAAATCCTTTGGAGAATACACAAATGTCCCAGAATTAAACTTTACCCTAGGAAACAGCTGGAAGAGAGTATGTGGTAATATAGACCTAACTCGATCAACAGATGCAGTGGAAGAACAATGCCTGTTTATATCATAAGATCATCCAACCTGAATGTTTCCAAAATTTTAGTTATAAGACACATATATACTTCATTAGTTTAAGACATGTTCTCAGATATAACAAAATAGAACCCACAATATTTAGATTTGGAAATTAGACAATTAATTATTATGCACACTGCGAGATGCTCTTGCACCGACATGCATTGGATTTGAAGGACTCCAAATTCAAGGGTTAAAAAGGTTAAAAAAAGCTTACACTGTCAGGTAGGGAAAGAGGGAACAGCCTTCTTGAGAATCAATTTGACCAATCTGCTGAACTTAATACAAAATAAATTTGGAAGTAAGTGTAGCTTAAAATACAGCTGGCTGATGAGCATAAGTGCATCCAGAGAGGACAGTTAGTGGCATCTCTGTCATCCTTAAGTGTTTTCAGTGTGCACATATAAAAAAAAATATTCCAGCTTGGTGTTTGCCAGGTGAAATCTGGAGCCTAAAACAATCTCTGGTCATCACAAACAATCTTCATTTCTGTATGCCTGACCTTCCCAACCTGAAAAATTAATTCTGCTAGTCATAAACAGCCTTCTTACCATACATATGCTCCACCTTAACCTTGTGGCGCCTCCAGGTAATTTTCCATGCTGATTTTTTCTAGTCTGACATCTCTGTGTGCTGGGATTTAGGTTAACCTTTTATGCTTCTATAACAGATGCTTCATACACTCCAGTCAGGGATTTTGTTAATTGCTTCTCCAATGGTGAGGACATCTCAGCTGCAAGGGATTAGGAAAAAATCAGGAAATCAACAACAGGTAAATTAGAAGTGGATCAGACACTTCCCCATTGGAAAAAAATATAAATGTTAAAAGCTAAGTTTGATCCTCATGTTCATGCATGCTTTCAAAATAGGATTTGTCAATTGCAGATGCAAAGCAGCTCCAATTTTGTATTAGTCACTTTGTCTAGTTTATATTCTGAAACATTAAAGCTGCATAAATGACCTGCCAAGTATTGATGTAAGCTTATTGACAAAACAGAACGCTTCACAGTAAGGGCATCATCTCACAAGGCTCCACACAGTGACTCTGTAATTACTGTTTCAGCCTCTGCATATCAGATCTCTAGTATACTGTGCATGATTCACCAAAAAAGAAAAAAAGGAAAGAATTAGCTAATGTAAGTAGGAATAAATTATCTGAAACCAATAATCTCTCAGAACTCACAAAACCCGAATTATTCTAAAATGATCAGTTACACTTTCACTAAGATTTAGAAATAACGGGTAAACTCAGTAATTTCTTTAAAAATTCCTTAAATCTTTATCCAGTTGCACATAGATCCCTACCACATTCTCTAGAAAGCTAGGGCAATACAACAAAATAACCTAAAAAAAGAGGGATAAGAGAACAGATTTCGTGCTAGAATTTTTTGTAAAACGAGTACACTTTTGTATTGTGTAAAGCATACATACTTAAAGCCAGGAGAAGATCATAAAATCTAGCCACAGCTTCAAATTAGGGCTGGGCAGAGAGGCAGAACTGTTGGTTATTTCAGAAGGAGGGAGAGGGGAAAGAAAAAATTAACAGAAATAGATACCAGGTCCAAGCAGACCTCCATACGTCAAGTACATAAATTAAGTCTCTATTTAGTTTCTTCTCTTGACTTTCACTGTCATCTTCTATGTTCATTCTACATTTCCACTGTCCTTGTCAGTCTACTCTTGCTTAGCAGTTTGCATATTTATTTCATTGGGAATATTTTCATTATGGCATCCCTTGATAAGAAAATCAAGTTTAAAAAAAAATAATCAAAATCTTAACTACTTTCAGTTATCTGTGAAAAGTAAACAAGTTTATACAATCTTTTGGGAGTGGATATTACACTTAGCTCTTCTACCAGAGAAAACGCCTCTATCAACTGGATTATCAACAATTCCTGTTTGCCTGGTTTTGGTTGCTTGTTGGCCAACCCAGAGCAATCTCAAACCACTACATACAGACATCAAGGTTAGAGCAGGTGGCACGAGGTAACATCACCAAGGTTTCTTTCAGGCTGTTTGTATAGGAACGGCCACCTTGTAAGAGTTAAGGAGTTGTGCTACGAGGAATCACTCCTCTGTGTATAGAACAGGCAGAAGCTGGCACATAAATGTGCATACTTCAATAATCCATTGTTTCAGTATCAATATTATTTATTGAGTTGTGTAATTTTTATTGAGTTGCTCTAATTCAAAAAGTTTTTATTTGGAATTCCTTCAGGTTTTTTACCGCTATTAATATTCATCTACAAGAATGATGTCTTTAAATACCAATAACTGTCTCACTTCATCCATAATTTATGAAGCACTTCTTAACACAAAATCCATAGGTATCAATTTTTGCCCCTTGACTCCAAAAATTAAAGCCAGACAAAGCTGTAAGTGAACAGCATAGGAATGTAACTGTCATTTTCTGCAATCTCAAAGAAATCTACAGTTTAGCTAAAGTTCATATTTATTTCACATCTGAGACAAAAAGCTATTAAAAGCACCCTGTGGCTTCAAATCCATTTTATTTACTTTATTTACATTTTAACAATGTTTGACAAGGTAAACCTCTTAAGAAATATTGTATCATTTGTGAGAAAGGGCGCTGCATCTTAAGAAAGCAAATATTCTGAGCCATTACAAAGAGTTCCCTCAAAGGGATATGTTCTTTAAATTACAGCTGTCAATCAAAGCTGTAACTTTGTTCTTTGTTACATGGAGAATAGGTTTCACAGGAAAGGCTAATGTAGACAAACAAAAAAAGTTTTACTCAAAGAAGGATAAACAGGAGACTCGATAATCAGAAATATTTCAGAGAAAAGGCAGAAGTCTATAAATCAGGCTGTGAAATATTTAGAAGCGTTTCCTAATATGCACTCAAGTTATTTACAAGTTAAAAGATGTCATTCCTGTTGGTATTTTCCGAATCTAAGCAGCAAATTTAGTATGTTATATAACATGGAAGACAACGTTAACTAAATGTTAACAGTAATTTTGAAAGACAAGGAGGGACATTAATCGTGAGCAAATGAGTCTTCACAATTCTGTGGAACAGTGTCCAATGTAAGTCTGCATATATACAATCACATGTGTAAAATACTAGCACAAAAATAAAATAAAATTAAAATATTACCCCTGCATGAACTTCCATTTTTATTAATGCAGAAGGTCATGGAGGACTGAACTCTGCAAATATTCCTAGTCTATTTCCCTAAAAAACCTCATTAGCCATGTCTACACAGCAGCACAACAACGTGCAGCACACAGATGCTCAAACTGAGACCCAAACAAGTCAGTCTACACTTTGGAGCCCAAGAAGCCCCATTGCCATGTTCTCACAGCACTAAAAAACAGCCTGTAAAGCCCTGCTTCCTCCATGCTAACGAACACAGAGATCCCAACCCAAGCTAGCCCGTAACTAACCTTTCCCATCCACAGACCTCAGCGCTCCCAGTTTCAAAGCCAGCATGGGCAGGAGTGACAATGCCCACACAGTGGAGGACACAAGTTCCCAGGAGAGATCTGCCAAGTCTGGTGATGATACTGGGAAACCACACACTAGGGGATCCCCTAGCCAGGAGGGTCAGGGAGAGGGAAGGACATCTATAGTAAAGCCTACTAGTAGAGAAGCACAAGTGCTAGAAGAGGCTAAGAACAGTTTACAGATGCAATATTATATGCCCATATAGAAAGTTAACCATCTAAAAACCCAATATTTGCATCCATGCAACCCACAACTACTGTTGTCATAAGAAAGCATGAAGAAAAACAGCTCAATTGTTCAATACTATGCTGTTCATTTCAGCAACCTTCATTTTATTACTATTTTTATAGTAATTTCTACCATGGCATCAGGTAGTCATTATTTTATAATTCTGTCACTGTAGTATAGAATCATGATGATTGATTTAAGTCCTGCATCGTAGGTTTATAGGCTGGATTCCACTTTCAGCAGGAAAGCTTAACACAGAAATCAGTATTTAAATTCAGAATACGTACAGGTTTTAAATACGTCTAGTCAATGAAATTAACTCTCTTACTAAGCAACAAACAGATAGTTTGAATATAGTATCAGAAGGGTAAAAATCAAGGCAAAGCAAATATCTTACTAGTATAATCAGTCTTCTAAACTTCTGATGTTTTAGAGGCACAAGAAGTTGTTCAGCTTGCTGGCCATGCTTTACAAATACCTGTATGGACCACTAAATAACACACACACACAAAGTACCCATTTCCCAATGTAAAAAGCGCTCAGTATTTGAAATCTCAGTGCAGTAAAACTTGATAACTGTGAGCAACAAAGCACTGACAGAGAAGATAGGTCATTCTGTAGTCCTGGTGCTATGAATTACGTTTTTCATGGTATATGGGACTAGTAT
Organism: Calidris pugnax; assembly: GCF_001431845.1. NCBI lineage: Eukaryota > Metazoa > Chordata > Aves > Charadriiformes > Scolopacidae > Calidris > Calidris pugnax. The sequence continues at coordinate 11,018,859 of NW_015090920.1, forward strand.
ATCACCAGGCTTGGATAAGGCAAAAAGGTAGATTTAAAATTTTATATATAAGCTTTAATTTGCAGCAATGAGAGGCTGAATGATGTAGCCACAGATTCTTTCCTTCTCATACAAATAATTTTAAGTGGTATTTCCTTGGTATATCAAGTAGCTGGGGAGTTAAGTTTCATTACTAAAATGGCATATTTTCTTTGCTGGTGGTTTTTGGCTATCAAATGTAAACAACATTCTGTTACAGAAGTTTTCTGTATCTCCCCAAAGGCAATGCATAATGACTTCTTGTTGAAAAGATGAAATGTAACATTTTTCAATCTCTCTCCGGATAATTCTTCTTTCTTTTCAGAGATGTAGCAGTCTACCTGACCAAGCTGTCAAAAAGGCATACTCTCAGTTTACGCTGAACATGGACCGACCACAACCTGGAAGGCTATCTCTACAGACACACATGCACAGAAAACCAGCCAAATTGTTCCAAGAAAGCCTGCATGAAATCAATTTGTGTGATGTGCAGTGATACCACATCCTATGAAGTTATTAGAATTGATCTGATGGCTTTCTTTAAAAAGAAAAAAACCCAGAGATTTAAGGAAAAAAAAAACACATTCTCACACAAGTTACCTAACCTGAACTTGCCCTATGTCCCACTGTCTAATATGGGAATTTGTTAAACATGGATTTGTTACAATGTTAAAATCCAGTTGTAACCAAGCAGTGTTCAAACAATAAACAAACAGAACCGTGTTACCAACTGAAATACAACTGACTGAGGTGCAGGCCTTATACAGGTCTTTCATCTATCCACATAGAAGATTTTTGTGTCCACCAGGACTGGACTGAGACCTCCAAGTCTAGAGTCTACTCTATAGCAGAGCCATCTTTTTCATCACCCCCAAAAACCTGGGCCACCTGCTATTGTTCCCTGGAATGATGCCTCTCCAGGCTCCTAAAAAGATAGCATATGACTTTGAAACACTGAATATCTTGACAGCAGTACGGTAGGCAAAACAAAATCTAGCTTTAATCCCAAGAGGTTGCAGTTTAACCGTGGTGAAGTTGCTATGATGCAACACTCGATACTGGTTCACCAGGTCTGTAGCAGCAGTAAAGGGCAGACTTGCTCCACTTACACTAATATCAAAGTGACACGAATATGTCTAAGCCACAACCCAAAAGCATGCCAACGCCTCTTGCTGCCATATCTGAGCAAGGTTTAATTATTTGGGTTGGGGACTAAATTTGATTTTAGTGTGGTCTATTTGAACTGGAAGGTATATACCCTATGGCTGAGGGTCTCACTGCAGCAATAGCACTCTTTTTGCTGCACTGGTCAGGCAGTAGTGACTATGTCTGCAAAAACCCCAATTGCTCCTCTGCATTGCCTTGGTTCCTTGAGTGTGGTGGCATGAACCTCCCACCAGCTGCCATCACAACACGCTTCCATTTGGGAGCAAATCACAAAGATCACGCTGCTGCTACTCTTTACCACTTAAGCGACTGAGCACAACACTCACGACAGAGTTAAAAGGCCACTTGAAGTTAAGTGATGCCTTGCTCCACTGTTTTTAACCTGACCTCATATTATCCAGACACTGAAGCAGTCCTGCTTGCCAAATGTAAAATCATCACATAAAGACTTACGAAGAAAAGGCAAAACAAACCATATTGTGGCTGTTTTGCTTTATGAATCCGGTTGCACTACAGAGACATGCATTAACAATGAAGAGAACTGAAAAAAAAATGCTGCTTTCCTCTACAAATGTAGAGTAAACCTTATTACAGTTAGTACCGAGTGCTATCTCCAGAACTGCTTTGTTTCTGCTCTGTTACACAGTTTAGAATATACTTAAGTTTCCTTCTGCTCTGGTAAATTGATTTTTGTGCAGCATGAGGGGATGTGTTCTGCTTCCGACTATAGATTTAAAGAAATACAACACATCACCGTACACTGAGTAAAAATCAATTTTCTACCTGTAGGTGATGAAACTATTTCTCAACCCCGCTGAGCAGTCATATATCTCATAAGGCTTAAAATCATAAACTGATTCATTTCACCAAAAGCAAAAATAAAAGATGATCTTTTTAATGTATTAGTTTACATGTTATTCAGGTGTTTTTCAAAGGTTATCTGTAGTTTTATCTACTATATTTAATACTAAGCTTTATCCTCCTAACTTTTATATGCTCAGCTGTTATCAAGAGACTTTGGTCTTGGTAAAATCCCAAAACACATTACACCTGCAAAATGCAAAGCAGTTGTCTCTCCCTTTCTCCTGGTGATAAAGGGCATTCTAGAAGAGCTGCATTAAAAGCTCAGATCTGAATCTGAGCACAACAGAAAGCCAGCTGTTAAGATTTGGCTGTAGACTGCTGCAAAATTATCTTATTTGCAAAGCTCTCTATGTGGTGAGGCAGATAAATGATAACGCCATGAACTAGTAAAAGGCAGAAAGCTTTATTCTACACATATCTGGGTCTGACTTCAAATTCGATATTGAATATGCAGCTTTGAACATATATTCATAAACATTCACTCCAAGCAGTTCTGCACATGCAGCATTTTAATATGGGGAAAGCAGTACTAAGCTATTTCCCTGCATAATGGTACAGAAAGAACTACTTTAACATTTGAGTGGAATAAAATGTTTAGGAAAAAAAAAAGCTGGCAAAAAACAGGCTCATTTCTGCCGAAGGATGGATTTCCAGCCAAATGAGAAAAACTTCTCCCTGTCAGTCAATCAATCAGTGCATAGTTTATTTTAAGCTGGTGATAATATGGCTTTGGAGATTAGGAAGTTAGTGAGCTACAAAGAAGATCAAATTAATTTTCTGTAAGTGAAAAAATAAAAACCTTCAACAAATAAGCACAAAACTTAACCCTCTCTTTATCAAGTTCAGAATGGAAAAACTATTCAGAAACTCTGATGTGAATTTGGTCAGTATCATGAAGTGGAAATAAAAGAGCCAGCTGAGAAGCAAGAATTATGTACCACATGTCTGAGCTAGAGGAGTTTATTATTGTGGTTTCTTTTGTTAATTGACTAATTAACAGAGCTGTGCAAATACAAAATAAAGAATGGGAAAAAAAATACTGTATAGACAGCCACAGCCAGAATTTTCAATTTTTAATGCTTAAGGTTAGCTGCCAAGATGCATATTTAGCACTTTAACCATAGCAGCCTCATTTTAAAGTTAGGTAGGCACCCACAAGTGCAAGATCAATGCCCAGAAAACAAAGCAATTTTGATTTAAATTCCTAAATTTGTGTCCAGTGTCAAGCATCCATGTTTGACAAATTTCATCCTCATTCATCTCCCAGCAAAAAGCAACGGGCCACCTCTGCATTCCATAAAAGCTAGTTAATTATGTCCTCTGCCATCCGCAGGGGAGAGGTTATGCCCCATAAAGATGATTTAGGAGAAGGGACCTGGTTCACACACATTTCCAGTGTCTTGCACTTAAACTTGTGGATGGAAGGCTGGGGGGTGGAGAAAAAAAAAAAAAAATTGAGTCCTTCCTCCTGTTCCTCTAAGAGCAAGTTCATTTCCCACCTTCTTACAGGATGGTGACCAAAGTCACAGGTCTCAGTGTCCCTGCCTCAGTCTAGCACCAAGCAGGTCCCCTGGGCACACGCAAGGTGGTACCACACAACCACGACAAGGTGTCCGTCAACTACCTCACATGGAACACCACTGTGCTCATAGTTGAAACAAACAGTCTCTTTGGCCCAATATGCTCCAACAGGCAAACTGCTCCAGCAGGATCTTTTGCCATGTGTACTCTTCCCATCTTCCATATTATTACAATAAAATTTTAATCGAAAGCCCACCGAAAGTTCGTTTTTGCATTAAAAAATGTGCTGCTATATTTTTGATCAGCTATATCTTCATCGATACTGCTAAAAAATAATAAAAAAAACCCCCTCTGATTCCCCAAGAGAGGATCACAGCTAAAAAGAGACAAAGATTATTCTAAATGGTGGCACAAACCCCAAAAGAAAACATGCCTTTCAAATAAGTGCAGCAGCTTTTAATTTCTGAATTGTGCAGTCAAGCATACACATTCTTGTCTGATGAAGAAGAATATAATTACCTAGGGGCATGTCAAAAATAACTGTTGCTTTTCCCTTCCTATCCATTCTTGGGAGAGCAGAGTTTGGTGAGCCAATCAAGAAATTAAAACTGACATTTCACAAACTGATCGTCATGTTGCTATTTATTTATTTTTTGTTTGCCTATTTAGAGTGAGTACAGCTATCAGGCAAATCCACCAAGAATCTGACACAGCCTTCAGCAGTATCTGAACTAATCCTTAAGAAAATTAATCCCTTAAAAAATAAACCATGAAATCTCAGGAGGTCATTGTGCTGTCCTACATCTTCTGTAGTTAACTGAATGCTTTCAGGTCCAGTGTAAACAGTTTAATTTTAAGAAATCTTATTAAAGAAATTTCAAGTTCACTTGGTTTGAAATAGCAGACTGGTTAAGGGACAGCAGCAGGTTTTTTTGTTTTAATTTTTTCTTTCTTAACTTTCCCCCATTATCAGCAGAATTATTTTGCAATTATTCCTTACTGCAGAACAAGATGCTTGTACACTTCTCTTATTTAAATACAATGGTTGCAATTCATTAGTATTTCTTTTATTGACCCAGCATAGCATGCAGCAACAAGATAGTTTTTGCTGTTTTGAATATTAATGCCCAAAGTATATTGTATGCTCTGTCATCTCTGCTGTACAGTAGCTTTGTTTACAGTGGTCACGTCCAGAAATCTTGACCCCCTCTGTTTCAGATTTCAATAAATGACGCCAAGTTACACTATTGTAACAGCTGAAAAATTAGTTATGATTTAATTTCCAGAAAAGTTCATTTCAAGAACAAATCTGTGTAAGCAAGAGTCTAGTCCTACAAATCCATGTTATATTAGGAAGGAAGTGTTTGCAGAACTAGATTTTAATCCTTGACACTAAACCTTAGCATTCACGTATTAATACTTCCATTATAAAGACTACCTATCAAGACAACAATGCTCTGAGGTAAAGACTTGTGTTTTTTCTGTTACCAATCGTATCTTGCACAGGGATACTGACAGACTTTCAAAGAATTATAAAGAACCTTTGCAGTATCTGAGATATATGCTTATTAGCAGTCACACTGGGGTATATTCTAGAAAGGACAGTTTCCTGTGTTTTACTCTAATGTCTTCTACTACTGCAAAAAAAAAAAACAAACACCACCCACCAAAAAAATAAATAAACCACCCTCAAAAAACCCTGAATATTCAGAAAATTATTCTCTGATCTTCATATTAATAAAACTTCACAGTATCACAGAACATCTCAAGTTGTAAGGGGCCCATAATGGTCATTGAGTCCAGCTCCCTGAAGAGTTCAAGTAGGAAGTCAATTTCTTGTAAAAGTTACAATGAATGAAACAGTATTTATGAGCCATTAAAGAGAAATTCAAAAGTCTGGAACTGAAGTTGTGTCTTGGTATGTATCAATAATTTCCATACCATTAAATGGTTCCTTAAATTAGTAACTGCATGTGACATTAGCAGACTTGGTATATTATACAGAAGTCACATTGCTAATCACCAAATAAAGAAGCCAGAAGTTATTTCGAGGTCCATTAAAACACGCACACTACTAGCACACCTACCAGGATGCTTGAGATCATCTCAAGTACTAAAGAAACAGCCAAAGTTTACTTCATTTAGAAGCACTACTACTACATTAATAACAAATAATACTTTTTAATAGGATGCTTAATACCTTAACTTGCTTTAAACAACTACCTTGCATTAGATGTTGGTCAGATGCAAGTTTTCTGGAAAGAATAATGCTTTTTTTTTGAATGACATAACTGTACTCACACCTACATATTTTTACCACGATTTGATGATGCTGTCAGCAGTCTGGTCATGGCAATGTGGAATTTATCACAAACTAATTTACCTTGAAAAGGACATGTTTCAATGAATATTGAATCCATAGTTTATGGCATGATACGCATATTCTTCCTCCTAAGTGAAAGAGCTTTGCATTCTTCCTAGTCCTCAGTTCTTTAAAAAAAATTTAAAAATGACTATCAAGTCTTAGCAATTTTCAGGATATTTACAGTATCATTAACCAGCTGAATAGTTCGTGTATTGCAAAAAATCCCTACAACCTATGTTTATGTATGGCAGGCAGTCACTGTTTTTTTTCCAAAACAAAGAGATGATAAAAAAATAAAACTAGGCACAGATTATCTGTAATAAGACAGTTCATTGTAAATATCTTGTTAGCTTTGGTCAGACTAAAGAAAGTTTGTAACGGCCTCCAATGGAAGACAATATAACAAAATTATTAATGATAACATTCTTGATAATATAACTATTAATTAAAATGCAAATAATAACCACTGTCATTAAAATTTACAGACTTTGCCCCCAATAAGGAGGGAATTTTATCCTGACAGTATGCAATCCATGGGCACTAGTACAAGACCATAGAGAACCAAGCAGCCATTTCTCTCCTGTGACTGAAATATTACCATGACCTTCTTATTCAGTGTAAAAATATTTAGAGGCATAACTCACCTTGCAAAAATTAGATGTGTGCTTTGATTTGTACTAGTAGAAATGGAAAAGTAGTTTGCCTCACTATTTTGCAAAACCACAAGTCATACAAGATTTACATCATCTTCCTTCTGACACAAACTCAAAATTCTCATATAACTCAACAGTTAATATTTGCTTTGTGTTTCAAAAATCTTTTTCACTGAGATGGTTTCTAAACTTGGTAAATAATTTAAGAAACTGCAAAGTCTGCATGCGGAAAGGTTCACATGAACCTTCAAAATTCTTTTGTTGCATTATTTAGTGTAGTTATAAATGTCAGGTTACTGTTCATAGAGGTATGTCTGCTTAGAATGGCATTTCCAGAATAATGTTTGCAAAAGTTCACATGAGTATTCCTCTCAGTGCGGCTCGCAGAGATTTTTTTTTTTTATTTTAATTTTTTCAATGTGGCAGGTCGCTTTAAGAGAGACGCTTCATCTGTGTTCTGTTTTCATCCCTGCGTGTCCTATGGCAGGTCAAAATTGTTCCAGAACTGTGTAATTGTTATTGCTATTGTCTGACTTAGCTGCACACAGAAGCTCTGATGAAGTAACAGGAATCTCCGCTGAGCTTTATGCTGTACAGTTATGACTTAAAAAAACAAACAAAAACCACACAAACCTCTACTCTAAGGAGTTTCCTCTCCAACTATAAGAAAAGAAGATGAAGACAGACAGTGAAATATAAGAAAACAAAGGAAGAAAAGAATTGATTTGCCAGAATATATCCAAACGCCCATGGGAAGATTTCATTTTAATTAAAAGCACTAAGCATATGGAGTACAATAAGTCAGAACAATCACTCAGGGCATTAGGTTCAAAGTACCTGTCTTCCGTTTTCACTCTGAATTCTTTTTTTTAGAGATAGGAATGACTTACACCTACTATTTATGATCATGTAAGCAAACTTGATTCATCTCAAACCAGAGCGCCATCTCAACCACTGTCACTTTGAAGTTTAGGTTAAAAAGTGGCAGACCAACAGGAGCTGAACAGTTAAAAAAACCTGCCTGCTCTTTAGAGACGCTCTATGTATCGTTCAAAACATTTGAACTTTTTGATACGTATTTTTTGTTCTAGGGCAATTACTCAGAGCATAGTAAAACATGCTTTTATTTTCAACTGATCATATCAAATTAGGTAAAAAAAAATTCACTCCCAGGTTGATCTCAAACCAGCCAAGCTCATACCTAAAAGTAACTCATTAAGGAACAAGACATGGAAAATAAGCAGCTATAACACATCATTGACTGCTTTGTCATGTTCTTCAGCGCCACAACTCAAGTGTTTACTGATATGACACAGCCTGAAGTACCAAGAGACAGGGTACCTGCAGCATTGCAAATCTTTGCAATGTTTCATACAGAACTTAGCAAAGTTTACTCTCAGTTGGCCCAAGGAATATTCAAATATTTCCTAGAAGATATAGTTTTTTGGTACACAGAACTGAGAACAGGAAAAATCTCATTTAAGAACAAATCTGTTACTTGTGTGGCATATCCAGATATCTACGTATGAAAATGACAAATCTACTCCAAGCACCAAAGCAGTACCCTAAAACTTCTCTTGTTCAAACAGGAACACCATTCACAGTGTTCACAGACACTTCAGCCAGGCTCTCGCTGTGACTGTTGTGCTCTACTCACAGTCTCAAAGCCCCTTCCTCACCAGTGAAGACAGGCTGAGTGTCAAAGTTTGGAGGCACATTCACTAAAAGACAGACAATGCGAAAGGTGTCTATGAATCCAGTGGTTCCAGACTATGTGGTTCCAGTTATCTATCCAACACTGGCAACATTGGATTATCCAGTTATCTATCCAACACTGGCAACATTGCCAGTTTGTACAGAAGTCCTGTAATGCAGCTTTCTTTTTTACCAATAAAAATGTTCTTTTCCTATACAAGATATAGAACTAGTTCATGTAAATAAGAGGGAAAATTATAATCTTTTTTTCTTTAAAGAAAGTAATTTTGAGTCTTTGCAGACAAAATATTACTACAAGTTAGGACTTAAGACTCAGCTTAGTTGCTATGCCATTTAAAATTAGTAGATAATACATAGAAGACAATAAATAAGTTGCTATATACTGGTCACAGGAAACATTTTTGATTTTAAAATTTGCTTTCATTCTAAAGAAAAAAACCCAGGTATTATGAAGTCTTACAGTTTTCCACTACAGATACTTATGAAAATCAAATTTTAGACTTAAATTTCAAGTTTTATCTGCTATATTTCTCCTATGAGTGTATTTCTTCATGATATCTCAGTAGAGGATGGTCATTAAGTACATTCCATTTCTTTCATTTAATTTCTGGTTGCCATATGAAACTCCTGGAAGTATCTTTTGGTTTTGCCAAAGAATTTTCTGTTTATATTTTTCTGCTGCAACAAACTCATTTTTAAGAAAAACAAACAAACAAAAACAAACCAATATTTTTGTCATGATATGGTAAAAAAATTATAATCAAAGTAATTTCTCCTGATGACAGCTTTTCTAAGGGAAAAATTCTTAGCTATACAACTCAGAGAGAACACAAGATAGAGATGTCCTTGGAAATGTCTTCCATAAAATGTTCCAGTTCTCTTCGTTCCAATAAGTGAAATAAAAATTGATCTAAATGACAAAGGAAAACTAGAAATTTTTAATAAGGTGAACCATTCTTTACTCTAGCTTAATCCATGACTGGAAAGCCAATGAAGTCTGAAGGCATGATTTACCCATGTGACGTAGGTTGCACTATAAAACATGAATTGTAGTGAAACTCCTAAAAGCAAAAATATTTCAAGTAGTAAATATGAGACATGCAGCACAGCAAATAAAATTAGATAACCCAAGTTCTGAAATACCAACTTTGGATATATTCTTTAGACATTTATAAGTTTCAGCAAATGCAGTCTGACACCAGTTCCACTCCAGAAGCCTGAGCAGGACTTAAGCACTTAATAAAAACATGAAATAGTGTGTACGAAACATGAATAAAAGCCTTTATTCCAACCAGACCCTCAGGTAGTACACAAATATCACAGCTAATGCCTTGTAAGCATTTATAATAAATATTTACTGCATAGTCTATATCTCTGATTCAGCAACGTAAAACACCTACATGTGTTTATCAAGTTACATATTCTACATGCACACTGGCCAGAATTTGACCCATAACATTTTAAGGATCAATTAATAGCAAATACATACACGAGGCATTAACTGATCCTAATCTGTGCACTATATTCTGTCTCAGATGATAAAACAATCACACAAAAGTTTGAAGATAATGTTCACCTTCCCCTCCTAGACCCAAGTCAACACTCAAGGCACACTCAAGACTCAATATAGCAAAAGAAAAAACTTTTGAGTAATTTTAAACTGCTGTTGTTAACTTTTAAATATAGGTAATAATTTATTCTGTCTTCCAAAAGATCTATTTCAATTGAAAATTAAATATCAAAAAACCAAGTATCTTCTTCCATAGACATATTGGAAAATCTTTCTCTGAATGCATCTTACTGTGCCATCAAAATACAAAAGCTGTCCTTGTTGAATTGTTCTCAGTAACAAACACCATCTATCTCAGAGTGCCCCAGAAGCTGCTGGTTTTTTAATTCCTTTTGTTGAAACAATCTAAACATTAAACAAGAAAAAGTCAACTGATCCTAACAGTTATTGAACTCCATGAGAGCATTTTAAAACTATCTAGTTTAAACTTTTTCATTCAACCTCTGTTTTTTAGGAGGACACACTCATTTACATTCTGAACTTCAATCTTTCTTCTTCTTAAAAGATAATTTATTTTTCCCCCCTCAAGATGAAAACAAATTCTTCTATTGCTATTGACTGCAGCAAGAAAAACAGCGAGTTACCACAAAACTCATTAATAGATTAAAAGTGCTGGCAGCAGAGTACCTGTAACAGAAACTGATGTTTACTGCTTTTTCCTAACTTCATATTTCTACATTTAAGCTACTCTCTGCTAAAACTGGAGAATGAGAGAGACCTAGTCTCAGCAGAGCACTAAAAGGCCTGGGAAATTGAAATTTCAGTTGAATTGAACATTTTAAACTGCTTTCTTTTTAGTTCATAGAAAACTACCTTTGAGTTTTTTCCCCTCTATTCCCTGGTTTCATTACCCCTAGTGCTTTAGATTCTAGAGGGGAGAAAAGAGAGAAATTTTTGCTGTCCTCATTTCTCCCACCCCCTTTAATTTCATCTGTGACTTTAATTACATTTCTGCTCATAAGCTTGTCTTGCCTTTATTTTATTTTTAAAGAGATAAGAGCTTGCAGCAAGGCTCCCTAAAAAACTCTTTCAGCTCTATTTTTAATGCACACAGTGAAGTCAGAAGCATACATTAAAAAATACAAAGAGTAGCTGATTATTAATTCCAGCTAAACTATTACTCAGAGAGAATCACTGATCAGAATTATACTAATTAATTTTACATAATCAGTGATTTTCTACAAGAGCAGCTTTGTGAGCACTTACATTCTGTCAGGCTTTGCTTAATGTTAAATCCTCACCTTTTGTGCTTGCACACTTTACAGCATTGTTGAAAACTTGTCGACAAAAGTAACGTTTAAACTTTTAGTATATGCGTGAGCTAAAAATGGAATTACTTCCTTTTGATAATTAATTACTGCTTTCAAATCGCTAAGTAGGAGAAATGTTTATTAATCTATGTACAAAGTTCTCTTTAAGGGTAATCATTTTATCGCTTTGCAGCACAATTCCAAAACACAATTCAGCACTTGACAGCTTTTGTTAAGCTTGTTTTTGATAATTGGATACAGAAATCGCTTGTGGCCATTTGGATGGAACTATTCTAGTTTCACGGAGCTTTTGAAAGTGATCAGACTTAAACACATCACTCATTCTGCTGAGCCAGCTTGACAGTTTTGATAGCCCATTACAGTAGCTTATATTTCATTTCTGGAAGATTTCAGTAGACATTTTAGAATTAGTCTACCTTGGAATCTTAAGTTCCAGTGGGCTCTGACTTTGATCTCAGGTCATCATTACTTAATGCAAATAACCTGTGGCGAGTCCTTTCATATTAACATTAACCGGGACCTTTTGCAGTGCTACTTTCTCACACCCTTCTTTATTTATAACCGTGTTGCACAGCTCAAGAGGCACCTCTGTGAACCACTGAGAACTATTTCTCAATTCTTCGATTAATAATTAAATCAAACAATAATTAATGGGTATGATATTTGTTTGATTAAAAGCAAGTCAGCGATAGCCTCGTGGAAAATAAAGTTGTTGGCATTTTATTACAGAGAAAGTGAAAGAGAAATGCATATTGTAAATTCTCTCTGTTCTTTTCTCCTTTGAAATGGTAATAGCAATGCAACAGGGAGAAAAGCTGGATCAGGACTGAGCAAATAGGGGGAATGTTATTTTTTAATATTCTATGATGTACAAACCAAGTTCTGAGTTGGTCTTATTTGTGCCCTTCTGTTTAACATCTTAAAAATTCATAAGGCCAGTAGTGGCAATAGTCAAACGGTAAGGTTGCATTTCAATCAATCTAACTACAGAAGAAAAACATGCATTTTTAACTTTCTAAAGAACAACTCAGAAATGTAAGTGATGGTGTAATATGATTTTAAAAGCAGCAGAAACTCTTATGTTGCCCTAACCAGACGTTTGAGTGGCCCGTCTTTACAAACCTGTTCTCTCACCAGCAGCCATCTGACCTGGCTCGTTAAACCAAAGAGCATTAACTATCCTTTCCCACAGAAAAATGCAAACGAGCAAGGAAATGTGAACAGCTTTGTATACGTCAAAGATAAAAAACGCTTTTTGAACTGCAAGTAGAGCTAAAACCAAACCCATGCAAGAATCTGCTCAAATAGCCCACTGCATTGAACAGAAACACTTCCACATTGTACTAGATACATAACTAGTATCCATTCTAGTAACTAGTATCCAATCTAGTAACTCCATTCTGAACTCTCATCTTGTTCCACCGTAAGGTATACTGAAATTATTGTCCAATATAGAGGAATGCTAATTCAAACAATATTTGCACTGGCTAACAATTTTGCCTCTAGTGTTAAACTAAATTACTTGAATTTAGACTGTTTATTGGAAATACAAGATAATACCTGAGGAAAAAATGCAAAGAAGCCAATGAACTACTCTATTCTCTTTTGGATTTTCTTTGCAAAAAGGCCTGGACTGGTTTATTCATAAAAGACTGGTGGTAAACAGAGACAGAAAGTATCCAGTAAACGTAGTCTGTGCAACTGGCTCTCAGCCAAGTTGCTTAGAACTGAAATGTGTTCACAAACTATTAAAATGTTTCTGAACAGTCTACAAAAAAAACCAGAAAATCACCAACAGATTCTATACATTAACGTAAGCGACTAAATAAAATCTCTATCAAATATGGTAGGAAAAGTTATTGTTAGGCACCTCAGAAAGATGGTCTGCTGCTTTTGTTTTGTTTTGTTTGGGGTATCTTATTGGCGTTTGGGGTTTTGTTTGTTTGTTTGTTTTAATTCTTTATCTACTCCTGACCTCCTTGCCCATGTTCAGATTAAATTTAGGCACTAAATTAAGCCATGTATCCAGAGGTGGAACAGACACTTTTATAATCCTTTTGCTCTCCTAAGCATAACAGTATAAACCTTATTTAAGAGAGATTCATAGACGGATTATAAAGAAGCACATGCCACCTTCTCCCCATCTAACTCAGAAGATGTGAATACTACAGAAAGTTTTTAATTAGAAGGTACTTCTACTTTTTCCTTCTGCAATTTTTCCTTTACCAAGAGAAACACAGGTTGACTAACACATGTTAAAAATTCTACAAACTCATGTCTGAAGTCATTCACTTAATATAAATAAATACATCGCCTGGGGCTGATGAGGATAATGTGTCACTGAATTATGTCCTCCAACAAATATTAATGCCACTATTATCATCACAAGATTCTACAGGTAATGCTGCCAGTAGCAAATCATACTTTGGTTCACCAGCAAACTATAGAAATACCCTTATATGTTTTTTCTGCTTCATGATAAACATTATCTTCCTTGGTACTCAATGAGCATTAGGGAATAAAGCCTTGCCATAATGGTAAGACAACCAGTTACTTTTCTGATTTATTTATGGAGATAAATAAAGCTCAGAGTTGACAATTGACTTAGTTTCCTCTGAAGGAGCTTGGGACAGAGCCAAGAGCAGAACTTTCTTAGCCTTGCATTTGAATTGCAACTAAATTAATGACCGGTATTCTAGCATTTACATATATTTAAATTTGAGTTATATCTGGTTAAGATATCATTATGCAGCAACCACTTAGAGGACACGTAGATACTGTGCCTGTATGATTAAGGAAGTCACGTTTTGCTATGAGACACTTAAACAATGGGGCAAACCAGAGGGACTTGTAGCTAACAGATTCAGCCTACCATGAAAAAAATCTTGGCAGTATCTGCTGGAAAGTTAATTAAAATGAAGATAAAATTAAATGACTGTCCCCAAACAGTTAAACAGTATCCATACCAAAAGCAGACTAGGAAGGGGTTTGTCAGCATGCTTAGCACATTCCTAGTGCAGATCACAACTATGATTTCATTTTCCCCCAGAGAAAAAAAGCAGTTCGAAGTAGAGGTGACAAGGTATTTTCAGCTATGAGGGGCTAGGATTTGTGCGAGTTTGAGAGTGTGAGCATGTGTGTATGTGACTTATTTTTAAATCTGGGTTTCAATTCTTATGATTCAGTAGACAGTCTCTTGGGTGTCAGTACTTTTTGTCCCTATTGTAATGTGACTGCAGCATATCACTTAAAAATGCAAGTAAACAAAGATGTTGCCAATATTTGCAACAAAACCTAAGGTCTTTTTCTTTGTGAAAAATAGACCTCAGGTTTTTTAGTAAATGCATAATTATACTGGGTGGGGACATTCAGATAAGTAGACTTAATTGCCTAAAATTTCTAATGTTGAATTTTGCAGTGGTCAATTAAGAGCACTAAAACTGGAACTCACAGAATCACAGACTGGCTGAAGTTGGTACACCTCTTGAGGTTATCTTGCCCAATCCCCTTGATCCAGCAGAGTCACCTAGACTAAGATGCTTAGGGCCACAACCAGTTGAGTTTTCAATACCTCCAAGGATGGAGACTCTGCAATCTCTCTGGGCAACTTGTTGCAGTGCTTGACCACAGAGTGGAAAGAAAGAAAAAAAAAAGGGTTTTTTTTCACTGAATTTCCTGTTCTTCAGTTTGAGCACGTTGCCTCTTGCCATGTGGCCACATACAGAGAGAGACAAGTTTGGCTCAGTCTTCTTTACTCCTGCTGATCTAATATCTATACACATTGATAAGATTCCTCTAAGCTTTCTCTTCCCCAGGCTAAGCAGTCCCAGCTCTCAGCCTTTCCTCATAAATCTGATACTTCAGGAACACCAGGGTTTTTTTCCCCTCAAAGCTGCTTTCCAGCTGGGTCAACAGGGCAGGAGGCTATTCCTCCTCCACTGCAGGACTCCCGATTTCTCCTTAGCTGAACCTCACGAGGTTTTTGCCAGACCCTTTCTCCAGCCTGCTGAAGTCCCTGCATTGAATTCCACACGATCTATGCTTTGGTAGACCTTCTTCACATTGCCTCCAGTCATTTAACCAGCACATTTATTAAGCAGTAACGGCATACATCATGGTATACACAGTGTAGGTTTCCTTATGTTAATGCTGCCATTACTGAATTAATGTCTACTATTTAAAGTACCCAAATCACTCTGTACTGTGAAAACTTTCTGCACCTTAGCTGTGGGTCACCAAAGTGTTCACCATCTTTTCAAGATCCTTAACAAAACATAAAACTGTACAAAGAGTGGGATGTCCTAAGCTTCCTTCTTAAGGAATTTTTCTGTAGAACTCTGAAGTCTTTTCCATGTTTATCTTCCAAGTTTTCACTTATCATTCTCTCTTGATGCTTAAGTTTGCCAGCCTGGATGACAACTTTGATATAAATAAATGGAATATTTTCAATTTCTCTCACCCTTGCACAGAGAGCTATTCTCACAGTTATTCTTACTGAATCCCTGTTAAATAAAAACAGACATCTACCTCAACACATGCAGAACATATCTAACAAACTGTTTCATTTTTAGACTCTGATTAGATATTTTAAAGCTGTTGAGTAATCATAGAAGAACAGCATCAGTTAGGAATAATGATTTTGAAGGGAAGTTTGAAAATACAAATCAGACTGAAAAGTTATGCTTGCATTTACTGAAATAACAAAAGTGGATTTTCCTCCAACACAGAGCATAAGCATGAGCACCATGCTTAGTTTAAAGATGGTACTGTTTGACACTGAGTCAAAGGACAAACTAATGTCAATCAAACCCATATAATTGAAAAATGTAAACCTTTTAAGCACAGCAGATCAGGAATACCAACGTATCAAATTATTTTATTCAACCAAGAACTGGGTTTTTTTAGCCCATGATAAAGTCCTTACAGTGAGTTTAAATGGAATTTAAATTAAAAG
This sequence comes from Calidris pugnax, assembly GCF_001431845.1. Taxonomy (NCBI): domain Eukaryota; kingdom Metazoa; phylum Chordata; class Aves; order Charadriiformes; family Scolopacidae; genus Calidris; species Calidris pugnax. The sequence goes on from NW_015090920.1 coordinate 11,034,958, forward strand.
AGAATGGTAAACACAAGAAAGCACTGTAGTCACTTAGTTTGTGGTCCCTGTAATGTTTATCACCACAGCAGATGAGCACTGTAGGAGTGCTTTATGCAGACATAGCATTTCTCTTGATAAAATCCTAAGATACTAGACCTAAGTTTAGAACACAAGGCATGCAAAGCATTTTTAAAAGTCCTAGAAGTGCTCTGCCTACTTCATCTTTTTACCTTTGGAATCCACACTTGTAAATAAAGTTCTCACAGAAATTAGATATTAATGTTAAAACACCCCTCCACAGTACACACATAACCAAATGGATCAGCTTCATCAGAAAGACTATCCAACGTGCAAATCTTTCCTGACTGGACCTCATGCCACTGGACTGGACCTTTTCCTGTCACTAAGTTAGCTCAAGTAGCTAGTTTTGTCCTTAATTGTTATGTCTTGGCTCCACACTTCTTGGGTTCAGCATCAACTCTGTCCTTCCAACAAGCTACCAGTGAATTCCTCAGGAATAGTTCTTTGAAATTGAACCTGATAGCTCCAATTCATCACTACAAACCAACCAAACTGAAAAGTAGTAGGGAGAGGTGTCCACAGGGTGCTGGCTACAGTTCCATTATTCACAGCTGCTACATCCAAATCAGAGATATATTGTGACTGCTGTGAAGGACAGCAGTGGAGAACCAGATGTAATACAGATCTGCTCAGCCACCTTCTCCTGCTTCCTTGTTCCTTTTTCCTCAAGGCACACAAAATACTTCCAGTAAAAATGCCTACACACCATAGCAGACTCCCAAGTCATAACAGTGATGAAGCAATTAATTCTTGTCTTCTGAAAGTGGATTTTCCAATTGTTTGAGGCATCAAACTTTTTTTCATAAATATGAAAGTCTATCCCTTTAATAAAGGAGAAGGGATTCTTAGGTAAGAAAGAAGAAAAAAAAAACAACAAAAAAACCCACCACACACACCAACTAGCTGATGCTTTCAGAAAAAGCGGTAAGAAAACTCATAAAACCCCAAGATAAAACAGAAGAGTTGGCAAAACTGTCAGCTAGCTTCTCTTTCATGTCTGGGATATTATTTTCCCAGGAATTGTGCCAGTGCAGATTTGCTGTGCACCTTATGCTAGATGCACAACCTGGCAGTGGGGGTAGCAGTCCTGAGGGAGGGCTTTCCATCAGTCACGGCACCTCCAGAGGTCTGAGCACTGGAGAGTAGAGAGCTGAGACTCTGATGATGCAGGACACTGACCTCCTCCATGGTCAAGTTAATGACAACTGATTTAGAAGAACCACCTTTTATTATTTTTATTTTAACAATAGCTTTGGCTGAGAGATCAGACTGGCAAGGACGGTTGTTTTCTTGTCTGAAATACTTTTTTCAAACTGTCGTTGAAGTGTTTGCTGATGCAAAGCTACTCCATATTTAAAAGGCCATTTGTTTCCAACTTCTGTTTTATATATTTCCAAATTTCTACAGAGATAGGAATTTCCCTAGCTATTCATATTTAATATTACTATTAAATATTAACAACTAATTGAAATTGCATCCACTTAGTGGCAGCCCTAACACTTTTTAGCTGGTGGACATCCCCACTACTTTGTGTTCTGGTGTGTACTCCTGCTCTAAGATGCTGTGGTGCCCGGCTTGCTGCTCATAAAGGTGCTGGCCACACATAGTACGGGATAGAATTAAATCTCAAAGACTTTGCCATCACGTTCCCTACTATCCCAAAGTAAAAAAGTGCCCCTGCATCCATTTTAAATATCAATAGTGCCATCCAATACTTCAAGATCATAGATTTAGAGAAAACTGCTACTGCAATGAAAGTACAAAAACCTTTTTTGAAATATTTTAACTACCATTCCTTTTTCATAAATTATGAAAACCTGTTGAAGGTTTTGGAAGAAATATATACAACAATTAAAGAAAATTTACAATAATTTTAGTTGCCTATACATAATCAAAATAGAATGCATAATAAAAAAGAAACAGAAGTTAAATGCTGAATTTTAAAATAACCTTGTCATATTTTCAGTACAATCTATTTTTAATTTTATGGCATTTAGAACATAATAGATGTTAGTTATCAAGTCTTATTAGCATAATAAAGAACTATAACCTGTAGCAGTCAGGAAACTAAATTACTGCCTTTACATTTAAGTATTACATTGACAAATACATAACCTTTACAATATTTTATGCTTAAAGGTTAAAAAAAAATGCATTATTGTTGGTTGTATTGTCTTTTTAGATACAAAGTTTCCTCTGAAAGGTCTATGGAAGGATAAAAGATTGATATAAATGGGGGGAGGGAACAAATTATTAATATCATGGGATAACTTAGACAGCAAGTCTTCCACAAGGTCAAGACTAGATATTCCCATGGGAACAAACAGAGAACGTAAGTGGAAAACAACCCTCTTGCCTTTCTGGGGATACTCATCTGAGAATGGCATCTTACGTGGTATTATTTTTTTAGCTTTACCTTGCACTGACCACAGTCATAATTCTTCTCTTTTGGGTTTGGACACATGTTTGCGTGCTTCATTCATAAAAATTTTATATAAGTTTCCTATAGCTGCTTTTCAAAAAATTTCAAATAGCAACTGGAGGGCCCACCAACGTTGCATGGCGTCTAAGAGATAGGTAAAACACAGCAGCGCACAAAGTTTTAGGGTGTCTAACAGGGGATTAATCGCCTAGCCCCTCCTGACATTAATATAACTATGACAGTTAGAATAGAACAGTTCAGGTGGAGGGGACGTACAACAATAATCTAGTCCAACTGCCTAACCACTTCAGGGACTGCCTGACCACTTCAGGGACTAACAATATTACAATAACAATTATAATCATTACATTAGAGTTATAGCAACAATTACAGTCATTATAATCTTGTAAAGCACGTTTGAGTTTAAGCACACTAATGATTCAGCGAGTCCAACTACAGTCTTGGGAGATCATCCTCAGGTATGGAAATTATCAGGATGAATTTGCCATTGGAGATGTAAAACACCTGTAATTTTTCCCCTACAAGATGAAGAGTAAAGCATCAGTCTTATTTCTGGTTCAGTTTACGGATTTCTCTCGTCTTTGCCTCTATATATTCCAGAGGCCCACTCAGAAGCACAAAGCAATGCAAAGAATCATAAGGGGCAGGGTGGAGGCTTGCATCTTTTACATAGAAAAGAATGAGCTGGACATAACAGAAAAAACCATTCCATTTCTATCCTGATTCAGTTTCGATATCCCTGTGGCAGTAACACCTATGGTCACAAATAGAGGAACAAATGTGATTAGTTTCCTTTTAATACAGGTTCTCAACCAGCCCTTTTCTTTGGCTCGCAAGCAGTACTCTAACCTGGGTGTTTGCTGACTGATCTGGTAGGATGATGTTAAACTCACTGTGCATTTTTCACTGACTGTCTACAATGTGGCATATTGATTTTGCCTTTCCCTGGTTCACTTCTAAAACCTACACAGTCAAAACTGTTACTTATTTGAAGCTTTCTGCTTCTCCAGCCCTGTTGTGACAGATATCTGTGTTCTGACACCATCTGCTATCTTCATATTCCATCACTGAACCACAGGCTAGCACTTCTGCTGTGACAGCTTTTGAGGTGTAAAATACACTTCTCTTGACATCTGCCTCAGCTCATCCATCCTCCAATAAAAAAGGCCTGAAAATATTCTTGAGAGATACTTAACATTTTAATTTCTCTATAGGATCCTTCTTCACTAGGAGGATGCCAACTTTCTGTGGCTTATTGTCTTTCGATTTTGAAGAGAGTTCATATTTTTTTGTACACAGGCTCACAGTGCAGTGGGCAGGCAGGGAACACCTGATACACCAAATTCATGCTGTTTATTCCTGTCTCCTGCCTGTGAAAGGACACAGAAGCATGCACATGTCCCTTATAGGCGTAAGAGGGCTAGATATTCCAACTCTTTTGACTGCAATGACACACTCCAGTTAAAGAAACCATCTGCTCTCCTAAAATGAAAAGGAAGGCACAAAGCAAACTGATTAGATGAGTTACGGTCTACTGGACTAGGAAATAGAAGCTAACCCCATCTGACACTCCACCTCTGCACATAGTCAGTCCACCTAGTATCTTTACCTTTAAAGTTTTGATGACATTTACTTCATTTTCTCACAAAAGTGTCACAAGTTAGTGCTGTAAAAAAACTTTGACAATTCAGGATCTAAGACATATCTAATTTTCCATCAACCATGATGCAAAAAAGTTATTCTAGAGCACGCATATGTGGAACACACTAGAATTAGGTGGCAGGAGTCATAAGCAATAACAACATGAACGAATACTTATGAAGGACAAAAAAAAAAATCTCAGTTGCTAAAAACGTATCAAAATAGAAAAAGAATCTGAGAAAAGTATCTGTCAAAATTCTAAACAAGAAGCATGGCTAGGAACTGGTAAACTTCCATTTTTACTAAATGCATAACAAGAAACATGATGTTACTTTACAAATTTGAGTAACGCAACACAACAGAGGCGCACTTTTAAAACGTTCCAGTAGACAAAACCAAAAATTCAATGTGGTGTTGTCATTCAGCTCAAGAGTCACTACTATGATTCATTTCTTACAATATCCTTATAGGTCTTCAAACACATTTAACCTACAAAGAATATATGTGATAGTCTGTGTTCACATCTTGCCAGAGACTGGCATCAGCAGTAATGTCATCTGTAAGTTTTGCATTAATACCAATATATAGATTTCCATCTCTCTTCATTGTTACAGCTTCTTTCTCAACTCTGTTTTCAGCTCTTCCATTGCTCTTTTTTCCTAACCATACCTTTCAGCAATACATTTACACATGTTTTGAGGAAAAAACCCCTTTTTCTCCTAAGTTCCACATTTGCAATTTTTATTAGTTCTTGTCAAATGTGTTTCTAACATGTGTGCTTGCCTAATACACTGCACAAGTACTTGCATTCTATCCAAATTCAAGACCTAGTCTGCAGTAAGTAAAATAATTTTTATGCCTTTTATATAGCAGTCCAGAGCTCTCATAGTATTTTTATATAGTCTACAATAATTCCCAACTGATCTAGGTGCACATATCTCACTAAAGTATTTCCCAATTTATCATCAGTGCGCTGACAAGTATCACTCCATCAGCACTTATTCATGGAACAGACCTATATCGTAAGCAGTTAGTGAAGCTCTCTTCTTTTTGGCTATTATAAAAAGTCTTACTTCCTTCCAAGAGAGGAGGCCTCCTCCTTGAACGATCATAACAAATAAATCTATCAAGACAGTAGTTCAAATTTCTTTCACAGTCCTGTGAAGTGAAAATACAGGGATACATAGACCCGCTACCTCATTTATCTTAAAAATTACTTCACAAGCATCCATGTAGTACTTTGTGATGGAACTAAGAAATATTTTCTCATATTTCTAAAAGAGTGAACAGATACTTAAGATAGTGTAATTTTAATCACTCTTTTGGTTTTTGTATTTCTCTCATAATGCATAATAAAAATTGTGCAAAAGTATGTTACTCCTTATGAAGTAATTGAACTGTCTTACTAGAAACTATCAACCTTTTTCTTAAAATTTTTTGCTAGAAGTCTGTCTGTACTAACACCCTACTGTAACTTTATGTATTTTTGTTCAATATGTAAACACTATTATACACATTTAATATTTACTTGTTTACATAAATGGTCACATCATTTTTACATCTACATCTAAGTTCGTAGTTACATATTTAACTTTTTGAAAGACACTTGTTCATACACACACACTTAATTTTACAGATAAATATTGTACTTTGTTCTACTTTATCACTTTGCCAATTCATTTTATCTCTAACTTCTTTAAAAAAGAAAAAAGACAGACAACAACAAAAAAGAAAATATTTGCTTATGTTTTGATTCCAGGAATGAAAGAGACAAGCCTTCTGCAGTTTTAGTAAATTTTTTTAATTTGTTCTGCTTTGGTCTTTTTATGAAGGGATGTATGACCAATAAAGTTACCCATAAATACACTCTGTCAATACTCCATAGGATTTATTTTTCTGAGAAAAAGAGAGTTCAATTGGTAGTCACAGAACTCTGCTCAGTCCGTGAGGGTATTACTGGGTTGCCCTAGTCTAAACCTGCCCAAACCCCTAAACATGTGCTGCTGTTACATCTCTTAGCCTTTTCTGCTTTCCCCAAAAGGTCTAAGTTCACTTACACCTCTCCCATGATCATCATCATGGGAAACAAAATATTATCTTTCTCTCATGAATCTCTTTTTCAGTTTTATTCCTTATTACTGTTCAGAGTAGCACAAATCTTAAATAATTTTAATATCATGTCCTGGGTTGAGCGACACAGGACTAATTTCTTTTCTGGTGCAGGGGAAAACTGCCCTTTTAGAAGACTATCTAGTGTCTGAATTAATGAAAATATTTACTTTATAACCAGCTAGGCTCTGTGGGATTCAAGGTCTCAGCGTTTTCAAGCCTCACCAGGTGCAGGGATGAGGAAGAGTGAGGCCTGGGCATTTGACCCAGACCTGCCAACAGGATCATTTCATACTATGAATGTCACATTCAATATAAATTAGAAAAGTTTGCTGCGTATTTCTGTCTCTCCCTTGATGGTAGTGGACGAGAGAACTCCTCACCCTGGTGCTGGGCCACTGAGCCCTTCCCTTCCTTCCCAAAGGCACAGTGGTCTCAGCGTCCAACATGTGTTGTCCACTGCTGGGACTGCACAGCTTCCTACTGATATAATTGGCTGAGTATAATTCTTGTATATCTTATATTAGTATCAGGATTTATACTGGTTCTTTAGTATTACTGTTAGTTATTTAGCCTTATACTATTAAATCTATTTATATTTCAACCCTCGTCTTTCCTTGTTTCCCAATTCCCTTTTCTGTGTGAGGAGTGGACATCGGGTGACAGAACAATTGTCTAAACAACAATAAATTGTTATGGTCTGATAAAACCCGTAACATACTGATAATTTTCCTATCTTCCCTCCCCCTTGTCTTTTGGATCATTTTACTCTTGAGCTTACTTACCAGTTTAGCAATCTGTACTTTGGAGTGTTCTCACTATCTGTGTTGAAGGAAAACTGAATTTTTAAAATTTTTCCATTAAATTCAATTTCTCAAGGATTTAACCCTGTCATTTCTATTCTTTACGATGTACTACTGCTCTTTATGTTTTAAAAGGAAAAAAAAATAATCTAATTTTATATTTTCTGTTTCAAGACAGACTGTAATCTTCCTCAGGTCTTTATTCCTCAGTGTAGCTTGTGACAGGTCTTGAAACTCCAGTACCATATGTTCTCTCAGAGTAAGATCAGAAAGCTCTCTAAGCTCTCCAGCTTCACTTTTTCTTTTTTTTTTTTAAAGGCTCTTCTTTGCACTCAAAATGGTGCAGTCTTAAAATTGCATTACCATGTTTACCTGAACTGAAAAAACAAGGAGTGGTGAAGATAAGGAATTCTGTGCCCTTCTCTACCTATGAGCCCTGCAATTATTTTCTGTTGTAGAAAGGCATCAGTCTTGCCTTAACATTTAGCACATGCTCCTCCTGAAAAATCCTCAGTATTTTTTTCTTTCACAATTTTCTACAGTCTTTTCAAAATCCTTCCCTTTTTCCATAGTCATATTGATTTTATTTTGTAACGCTACCAAATTTACAGATCTATATTTATATTACAGATTAATATTTAATTTTCACCTCCAATTTTTAACCCCCTATTGATTGCTCTCAAACTTTGCCTGCTAGAGTCTAGAGATTTGATGAAAGTGGACCCCTCAAAACCTGCCCAGCAACAGGGACTGTCCTGTCTGTCCTGTCAGTACACACTGCTCCCTCCTGTGGGTGACATTTTTGAGCTCCATGGAAGATTTTTAGGAATAGGCCCCAAATACAAGCATCTGCTGGTTCTACAAGGAAAGACTTTTTGGAAGTTCAATGGAAAAAACCATGACATTTACATTTTTCAGCATTCCATCCCACTTTCTGACAATCCCCTTGCTAGCCTGGACCTGCATGGGTTCAGGACTGAGTTAGGAGTTAGTATAACAGATGCTCGGTGACAATAGTAACTAAAAAAGCTGAGAGAACTGGGCTTAGAGTCAGCATAAAGACTTTTTATCCCATCTCTATCACTTTGCACATGCTATGCTCTCAGAAACTTACTTTCATTAAAGCTACTTCCTCCATGTTAATAAGAGCGATACACTATCCTTTATATACTCTAATCAGGAAATTTTCCTGCTAGCAGTAATAATTCAATGAGTACCCGAAACATCAAATATGTAACATGTATAGCTCTGGATTGAAAGCCAAGCACGAACAGGAAGGATTCTTCACACATCTCAATATGAAACTCTCAAACTCTTGCCTTGATTTGACTAACTGCACTCCTTGAACATAAGTTTATCAGTACTTCAACATACTTCACAGATGGTACTATAAAAAAGTTTGGTGATTGGCCCTCTCTAGGAATAAAATATTGCAAGCTTTACCAAGCTTATGAAAAAACTATTTTCCTAACAACATATTAAAATCTCTAATTTTCATTTGCTGTAAGTTTTAACCCTGCATTCAATTTAGCACAGAATTCTTTTTGCACCACTAGCATACCTGAAACCAGTTGGAATAATGCCTTATTTTTTATTTTTTATTAAAGGTTAGAAGGAAAGCCCAGACCATTCAGCTTTAATTAGAGAGACCTATAGAAGTGTGCTTTTACTGCCATCCTAACTGACAGGTGTTCTTCCCTGAACCTCACCCAGGATCAAAGCCACCCAGTTTGTGCAGGGATTACTGTACTGGTGCATGTGACGGTTTGGCAAACCACAGGGGGATGCTAAACCTGTAAAGATGTAATGTGCATAACTTCAAACTTCTGCAGCTACACTCAGCTCCCCCTTCCACAGCACCAGGCTTTGCACAGCTCATCTAAAGGTCAGTGTGGCTCTAGAGGAGTATCGATGCACCCATCTTATGCCAGGGAGAATAGTACAGAAACGCTGGACCCAGCAGATACCCGTGTCAGGGCTGGGTGTTCCACAAAACCTCTGCAGAGCACAGGTCAGTGTTTGAGCTGCTGGCTGGGGTCCAGGGGCACGGGTTGGTAGCCTGCGAGCTACCCTGCATGTGGAACAGACCAGCATTTCTCAAAGCAAGGAAAGCACAGGCAGAATCATGCTGCATCCAACGCCCAGACTGAATAGAAAGGAACTAGAACCAGATCCCGATCAGAGATACTCTGGGATGAAAAGAGCTGGGCAGGGAGGGTGGTCAAGCCATAATGCTTGAAAAACTAAGAGGAAACATATGCTCCCTTGTCTTCTCCTTTTGTAAAACTCAGTAACTGCCTTTATCCCTTTTCCCTCAGTTAGTTATTTTCCTCCATCAAAGTCCTTGAAAATATAAAGAGTTCTGTCCATTTTGGCTCAAAGAAAAGATTACAGCCCCTTAAACACAAGAGCAGGATAACCACCCATCAGCCAAGGCACCTCAAAACCACTTAAGAACTGCAGGCTTGAAGAACCTGGGAAAGAAAACGGGTCTTCATTCCCAGATCTAAGCCCAACACAAACCTCTCGCTTAGCAAGATAATGCCTTCACTTCCTTAAGATGATAAATCACTTGGGCTTTACGGTGTGTCCTTCATACTTAAGAATCCCAGACTCCATATTACTGTAACACATTTGCAGGCTCTGGCAATAGAACAGTGTATTTGTAACCTCAAAACAGACAGCATTTTTAGTGACATTTAGTGTCATCAAAATGAAAAATAATTGCTCACCACTGGCTATAAATTAAGCGTGTTTATTTTGCCAAGGGCAACATTTACTAGAAATTGTAAATAGCAAGCAAGTCAGAAATCACGTAAATCATGATCCTAGCTAATTAAATCCTGCATTTAATGGACTAAAAATTTATTGACAGCTCACTATAATGAATTAAGAAATGCAGTAGCTGCATTTGTTGGAAGTAATAGAGTGCTGTTGTTTTTTGTGGTGTTTTGTTTTGTTTTGGGGTGGACTTTTTTGCAAGCACTTAGAAGGTTATTGTAAAATTGCTCTGGGCCACGCTGTTAACATACAACAGCCAATTACTATTCTTTAATCAGAGAAGACATTCCTATTTCTTGGAAAATAACTATCTTTGGCTATTGTTTCCAATTTTTATTCCTGCTTAAGAAATTGGACACTTACTAAATATTGAAACCTAGGAAGGCGATAGAGAGATGTCAGTGAAATACATGTGCCAATTTACTTTCTATTAACTTTTTCAGTCATCTCAGTATTCCCATCCTGTAATTTGGAATGAATTAATGTAAACATCTTTGCTACTAAACTAAACTAGTGGTCTTCACAGTGGGAGAACGCATTTCTTCAGACCTGTGCTGAGATTTGCCATATGGTTGGCAGATCATTTTTTATTTTTACTTGCAAGGCACATTAGCTTCTGACCAACGCATCTATTGACTGATTTAAGTGTTATGTCTAGGCACAGAAATCACAGAAGAAAGGTAATCTGGCAACAAAAAGAATATCAAGGAGAAGCCTGAAGGTAGAGGCACATTAATGAAATCAAAAGAAGCTCCACTGCTCTGTGGTAAAGTATGACAAAATGGGCAGGGAATTAAATAGCAAATAAATAAATTTTTTAAAAAAAGAGAGGGTTAGAGGAAGAAAAATGTGCAGCTGACTCAACACAGCAAAATTTTATTGACAGCTGTACTGGGACAAAAAAAATGGGCATTTTATGGCACTCACAAAAGGGTATTACTAAAGCAGCAAGGATGCTAAATGCAGGAACTGGAAATAACAAGATGTATAACAATGGAGAGCGTATGAGCAGAAAAAAAGTTGTGGAAATTCCCAAGGAAACAATGAGGTGATTGTGAGGTTAACAATAGGTGAAGAAAACGAGAGATGCCACTAGGACTGGTACTAATTAGTAAGTTTGAGGATTTTTATAGGTCTTTCAGAGAAAGCCTCCACCTCAACTGCAAAGGACCAAACAGATCAGCAGCTAATTATCTGAATAGATTTTTATATTAACAGCAATGATCAGCACAGGAATTGTTTATATCTGCCTTAAACAAAGCTATACAATTGAACAACAACTGTGCCCTTCATTGCCACGTATTTCCTGCACAGTAGGATGGTAAATTCTCTGGGAATATTTTCTACTGTCTGTGCCTGCAAACGCTGAGCATGACTGATTTCTTCTCTCAGCTGTGCTTTTTATTTTAGCACTCTTGCCTCCATTTGATATGATTTTTAGATCACATTTAAATTACTTGGTACTTTTCTGTAAAAGCTATCATCAAACACTTTAATTCATTGACAATATTTATCTTCATTAGGCCAAATTAAAGGTGTGAGTCTAGCATATTGCCTTTAACAGTGTACGATACCACACTTATCTTTCTGGTCTGCCTCCTAAATGTTGAGCTCCACAATAATTTTTTTTTATATTTTATTATTGTTACATGCATTCATAGCTGCTTCTACTAAAATTACTTATTTAATGAAGATGTTCCTGCAATAACAGCTTAAATTAGTACGTCTTAAGTCCTGAAAGCAGAAACACGTCATGTCACCCCAAAGCTCTTCCCCAAGAACACTTTTCACAATACTCAGGGAGGGGAAATGCCAAGGGTGGAAGAAAAAGCCGAGAACCGGGCTCCATGGAACCCAGCAGCAGAGACTCTGGCCTCAACCAAGAGCTGTGCAACAGGCAGCAGGCATCTTCCTACCAGGACACAGATGTGTGTCACCAGCCACTATAATTTACAGAGTCTGAGAGTAACAATAAATAAATAAATAAATAAATGTACAATAATAATTTAAAAATATGAATCCTAAAAGAACTAGTCTGCAATTCAGTTGTAGCATGTATTTATAGTGTACAGCCACATGTACCACATCAGGAACCCTGGGCCACTTTTCTGTTTGTATTCTGTTATCCCAGTGAACACCAGCAGAAAATGCAATTCAGTTGACAGAAAGCTTCCCAATGACGACTTTAAATCTGTCATATGGTTCTTCTGACAAAAACAAATGAGAATCCTAAAGAAACCTACGGGTTAAGCGACCTAACTATTTGTTTTAGACCCACAGTAAGTGAAAAATTGGTTAAAGTATCTGAGACACTCCAAGTTTGGCTTTAAATCATCTTTGATCAAAACTGAACCTGAACTCCTTTCTTGAGCCCTCCTATGCTGCAAACAGGCTTAAGCAGTTGGTTCACAGAGAGCATATAACTGATTTTAATTCTCCTCCTTGAGACTGGCCACATGAACATACTGATAACAAATTCTATACAGGAAAATACTGTGTACAAGCCAAAGATTAGTTCAAAACATGCAAACATTGAAAATGTGGCCATCTACTGCTTGGATTAGAGAAGTTGCAAATTTTATTCTCAAGTATCATATATAAGGATCCTCCATCTTCACTTGTAGATACTGGGCAAGACACAGCCACCCCACATGTTCTTTACCCTGATGTGGCAGCATCACAAGGCATTTGGGAAGCCACAAGCAGAGGAGAGCAGGGGTAAGCTCAGGTGGTGAAAGGCTATGAAGTCTGATAGACATTACGTCATGCAGGTGGTAATACAAGCAGCAGATGAACAAACTCAACATGGTTAGAAAACAGTTATAAATGCTTTACTATTTGTAGGCTGGAAACACCCATATGCACCACCACAAGACACAAGCAAGAACCAGGGAATATAGGCATACATACACACACATTCCTTAAACATGATGATTTTTTAATAGAAAAATCTTCCAAACCCTAGAGCCCAGTAGAATTATACAGCTCTGGGTCATTTTCAACTTCCTCAGCATCTCAGAAAGATAGAGTCATAAGTTCAAGAGGGAACGGGTCAAAATTAGAGAACATTTTTACTGGCCCGTACCACAGCTAGCAGATATATGCCACACATGACCAAATGGCTCAGCTTAAAATTCTGCATCATTCAAAATCCTCAGCCCAGAGAGGACTTTTCTTGGAGAGAAATCAGAAGAAAGAAATCAGATTAACTTATCAAATTCTTAGAACAAATGAATATCCTTTGACCCATTTAACTCCAGAGAAGACCTGGCACTTTGGACAATCCCTTAGGCAAGATCTTGCATTTTCTTCTTTCAAAATTTCAAATAAAGCATTCTTCTCTTATTAGTTATTATTACAAATGTATCATGTCTTACCACAATAACCAGTGTGAACAAAAACCAGTCTTAAACTAAGCAGATGTTAACCTTGATTCTCAAAAGCATACACAAGGGTTGGACATTTTAAAGGATACTAAAGTAGTAAGATGTTCAAATCTCACTGAATTAAATGGGACTTTGGCACCCAATTCCTCTAGATAGCTTTGAAAAGTCTATGTTGAACAATAGCTAATAATAAATAAAATCTTTTTAAAAGCCATCAAGTTGTCCAGAAGTATTTTACAAAAAGAAAGGAATTACATTTAGGCAAGTTCATCTCAAATAATTCCACAACCTCTACTCAACTCTACACACCCTATAAATAAAAGACAAGATCAGATTTTTCAAATGTCTTAGCATATGGTATCCCTTTCCATGACAAATCAAAGAGATCAATTTTTCTAAGCCCTTTTATCTTTGCTGTACAGCACAGTCCCCTGGGTTACAGAAACTTCTGTCACTGAGTTTTCCATTATTTACATATTTAGCAAGCTACAAGTTATCCTAGTTGTCACAGCTGTCAAAAAATTATTATTATTATTACTATAACCGAGTTTTATATTTGCAAATGATAAAAAAACATTAGGGCAACACTTACAGAAGATAGGTGAATTTGGTTCTTTAATTCCTGAACTTTGTCTCTGAAGGGAGATTATTTAAAATATTCGGAGAGCTTCACAGTAATTTCCAGTCCCCACAGAAATAAGAATTCTTACTGGAACTTTCAATTCACTTTTTACGCAAAGCTATTTGATTTTATTATCAAAATATAAAAATTAAAGATGTTACCATCTTCTGATTTAAATAATAAACTGGCTTATATGATTGCTTTGCTAGATTTCATTTTGGAATTATTTCATACAGAAATATGCAAAACAAATTAAAATGATGGAACACATCACTTAAAAAGATATTAGTAAACATTTATAATGCCAGAAGTTTCCTTCATATTGCTGTCAAAGATAAAAAGGGAGTTAGATCCTTTCTTTAGAAAACTAAAAGTAGTTAGAAGTTTCCCTGAGAGACCCCCTTGCACATTTATGCTGACTACAAAACCATGGAAAGGAACACTGCTCCTGCAGCTGGATCCCAAAGTCACTCCAGACATATCTGTGAACAGCTCAAACGCGAACTTCAGGAACGCCCACCGTGGACACGGGGCAACAGCAGTGAAGGAACAAACAGAGCTTCTCAGGATTACTGGCCTATCACAAGGACCTCGTTCTCAGCTCTTGTCTACTGTTTACATTATACTTAAAAAGGTATAAAACACCACCAATAGATTTCAAAGGCATTTAAAACACTTTATGCACATGTGACTACCACCCAGCAGAAAGGCCAGGAGTTGTTCAATGGCTTTAAGACCTCTAAAGATTATTCCACTGCAGTCTTAATAAAAGAGTTTTATAACAGCTCTCACGTTATTCAAAACTAAAAACAGTTTCTCTCCATTATTGTCTGCAAAATGACACTGAAGATACATAAGAGAAGAGCTACAGGGAAACTTTTTATTCAACAGGTACAACGATCACCATTTTTGGCTGGAAATTATTTAACTGCATGCCTTCATCTCACATCCCTGTACTGAGAAAAGGCTTTGACGTTATGTACTTTAGTCAGACATTCCCTGCTGTAAAGAACGGCCATCAGACAGCAGCAGCTAGAACTGACTTTATAGATCTCTGGCAGAGCATTGGACCTCAACCTCAACTGACTGCGCTTTCCGATCATAGAGGCTTCCCAGGAAGTTTAATGTAGCCCATTGATCCACGAGCGCATGGATGGTGGGAGCAGCAGGAACACCACCAATACTGCTCTAGCAAAACAATCACCAAGCAGTATCTTTTTTTATATCAGCACCTTGAGATAGATTAGCAAGCAAAACTGCAAGTTTCTTAGGTAGGATGAATTTCTTAAAGTTAAATATACCTAATTCTATTCCACAATACATATTGTCTAGAAGTAACTAGCTAGCTGAAAATAGTACACAAAGATTGAGATAATCCTTAAGCCTTTATTTAATGGGTTACTACACAGTTTCCATCAGTATCTGGCACATTAATTTACACCTCTGCTGTTCCAATTTCTCCTACCTTGCCTCTCACTCTTTTACTTACACTTTTAGCGATCTTGGGACAGAGACCAAGTCTTCATCAGAAACATGCAATTAGTCTTCTGCAGCCTAATCACACAGCCCCAAACTCCAGTTAGTTTTCACATTACTAAGTGTTGTAGTAATCATGTCATAATACAGCACAGGCAATAGGCTCCAGTATAACAAGCTCCAACAGAACTGGCAGAATTTAGGAACTTGGCCAACTGATGAATGACAAAATATCCCCAAGTGAAAAGATCTCCACAACAGTCCATCACCAAAAAAAACCAAAAAAAACCAAAAAAACCCCCAAAACTTAATTGCAGTGATAAGTTTTTTGTCCCTTGCACTTCACACAAACAAGTTTGCAAAGAATGAAGGAATCTGAAGGATAGCAAAAGAAACAAAGTGTCCAGTATAACACTTAACTGAAAACTCCTAAAAATCAGTCTCGTCATCATTCACTATATTGTTGGACCTACAATATTTTCTCCAGCTGCATTGTACTGCTAATGGAGTAATCTTATAACCTTTCAAATAACCTTTAAGTACTCTCATCTGACCAATGAGAGAGAGAGAGAATATTTTCCTGGGACTCAAATATTCCAAGTTATATCAAATTGTTACCAGCTCTGCCCGTGCAAGTACAATCATTTTCCTTAGACCCCATCAAAAAAGGGTTCAGACCTCAGGTTCAGGTCCTTTTTGGATTTTGAGCTGCACAGTTCTATACTACCTCAATAACAGCAGCTGAAGATCTATGTCACTTCTAAAATTTGGGGGAAAAAAACCCCAGGATTAAAACTTAGTTTGCTTTCTCTAAAACAAAATTATAAACAGTAGCACAAAGCAGGAATTTTCAGTTACTCCACAGTTTGAGGATGCGGTAGAAAGCGATTCACAGATTTCTGAGAAAACCCAAAACTCCTCCCATATGCCATTCCGCTCAACGGCTTTGAGCAGGCATACTTTGGAGTCAGTCTGGAGGTAATACAGTGTCAGCTTTGTACAAAAACATGTTCCTCAGACCTGGCTTTCAGATTTTTGTCTTTGCATTTTCACGTGTAAAGACTATGCTGTCAAAACTAGTAAGTACAGCTTTTCAGTCTTTCTTTCCTAAGAGCAGCTCTGCTCAGAATGAGATCCCCGAGCGGTCAATACCATGAAGTGGTCAGGATCTCCTTTTTTTTCCTTCTTCCTCCTAGGAAAAGCAGCATGGTTCAGACTTTGAAAGGGCAGGAACAGCTGTTCCCATCTGAACAACCACAGTGCGGCTATTTGTTCTCTGAGATCAGAGAACAAAAAGTACTTTTTAAACTTCAACCAGTAGTTCTCTGGAGAGAACAGGCTGCTTTCTGAAGAATAAATTAAGCATTCAATTAAACTCTACAACAGGTAAGTACTCTTCTTATCCTTTTGGGGAAATATGTTCAATGCTATTATTACAATCCACTGCAAATAACTCCAATAAGTCACATCTAACTGAGAAATTCTCCTCTTGGATCAAGCAAAACATTCAATATAAGTAACACATAGTTGTGAGAAGTGAGAACAGTGAAATAAATGCTTGTTATTTTGTAAAATATTAAAAGATGCAGAATATTGGCACTACACCAGACCCTGGTTCCACAATTGCTGGGCTAGGCCAATGGACACCTCCAATTCTGTACATGTCGATGTGAGAGTCAGGGCTTCCCATCCCATTTCTGATTCTCTACTTCCCAGAATTACAGATGCATATATAATGCATACTGGGGTATTTCTAAATGCAAAATAATGCTACAGAAATATGGCATTAAAGAATTGATTTGTCTCTATTGATGGAGCATCTAATTTAGTTTAAATGACTATGTTTATGAAATTGCTTAAGGATTTATTGGTTTTAGCATGATAACTCATCAACTCCAGTTTAGCTTGCAGGAATTTAAGCAGAGAAGTTAATTAACAATAATTTTCAAACTGCCAAAAGCTGCAATAAGTTCACTAAGTATTCTATATACATATGGACATGACATAAATAAATAAAAAGATACTGCTTCCAGACCACTGAGCTTATTACTAAAAATTAATTGAGCAATATTGACTTGGATATTTTAATCATCTAGAATAGTTAAAGGCAACGGTATCCTCTGAATATATAAATATTCCTTTTACTTTCTATTAAAACACAGTGACCACAGTGATTTAATTAAGCAGCACACACATCTCTAGCTTAAATGCATTTTAAGTAAATATGCTGGCTATTAGCTACTGTGTTGAAAGGAGTTCTCCAAGTGATTAGGCTTGACAAGGTAAAGCAAAACAAGTAAACCAAAGGAGTCAATCAATTTTTAAGGGTTTTACTCAATTTAGTAAACTTATATTTGGACTGCCTAGTAAGGGTGGAAGAAAAAATAAAAACAGCAAAATTTGTGCCTGAGTATAATTCAGAAAAAATATTTCATATATTAACTAGATAAAGTGTTATATCACAATAGCATGAACTAAACTTTCAACTTTTGACCAACAACAGCTCTAAGTTTTCATTAAACAGCTGCTTTTCATTGTTGTCTTTCAGACTATTTTTCTTTGCTTCTTGATCTAAAGATGCTGTGGCTTTTAACTCTATTAATTAACTTATTGCATCCAAGCCCTCTTGAATTGTAATGCAATTTGAATAAGATCTTACACTGTCTTTTCATGCAAGCAAAACATTATTACAGGCCTGATCCTTTTTCACAATAAGGCCCTTTTCACCGTTAAAGACAAGCAATAAAGAACAAATGCAAGTGTAAACGACAAATAATTTATAGGTAGCTATTTTGAATGAAAGCAAACATCATTTCAGAACACCAAGCAAACAAGAAAGTGTAGCCACTTGGGTGGGATTATTAGAATGAGCAAACACTACTTGTGTAAGCATTACAGGATTGTATCCACAAAGAACATCAGTCTAAATTTAACAGGGCAGATACGATGAAAAAAAACCAGTGTGTGTATATATATATATAAATTTAAAAAAATACACACACACCCCTTTTGTTTTGGATAGAGTCCCTACTTCCTTGACCCACCAGTGTGCTATGATCAATCCAACAAGAGAGAGTGCATTGCTGAAACAGTATCTTAAATCACAATCACAGCATTATTTTCTTAGTTGCAGTTACCAGCATCTCTGAAATGTGTAAAAACCTGTAAAACAAAGACATGCGATAGCAGGTGAGAACGGCTTCCAGCTTAGCACACAGCTCTTGAAGTAGCGCTACCGGATTTGCCGATGGGATGTTGGTAATTGGTTGATCCTGCAGGAACCTCTCTAAATTGTTCTCTGTTGGAAATCACTTACAGCCAGTACCAGGATGGGAAATACTGCTAATTGGCTATGTCTATTCTGAGAATCTGAGCTGGAGTTGGCCGGCAAAGTAACTGGCAACAAGAATATTGTTAGTTTCTACACTTCCTAAGCTTACTATCCAGGAAACGTTAAAAAGGAATGTATACACGTATCATTTCAGGATTAGCAGAACACACACTTTACTTCTGCAGTCCGTGAAAAAGCTATCGTGCCAATTTTCCACAATCCATTTGGCATTACCAGAGATTCTTGTGATTTCTTCCAGTGTAAACCCAATACTCAGACCCTTTTTCTGCAAATTATAACCTGAACGACAAGCTATTACATCCCTCAGGTAAGTTTTTTGCCCTTTGGTGTGTAAAGATCCATTGCCTGATTGTTGCATGGGAAACCTTTACTTGTACTTTTGCACTGACCTGTGTGTCTGCACAGGTGGGTGCCACATCTACAGCCTGAGCCAGACAGACCTAGTCCAGAAGCAGCATCACTACAAATTTCAAGACTTCTCAGCAGAGCTAAGAGCTAGCTGTCATGGTAACACAGACTAATTTCTGGAACAAAACACCTTTTTTTTTTTGAGGAAATGCACATCTGTATGAACCTGCTCACATAACTATAACTTAGAGTGGAGAAAGACAGAGTGACAGATGGTTACAAAATGAGAGGGATTAGATCAGGAAAAAAGTGCTTTCTTGAGATACAGGTTCTTAGTCAGAACTGCTGAGGCAGAATATAAGGTATGAATAATTTTAAACTATCTTTGCCTCCCAGGAGGCTGGTTTTCTGTGGCAGAGTACGCCTGTGGTACAAAGGTGTGCCTGCCACAGCTGAAGTGCTGCATTTGATAGAGTTCCCCCAGACACCAAAACCTCTTCACATCAGCTTAGACTTCAGCGCGGACCAGTGTGGGTACAAGAGAGTTGTACAGCCATGCAGGACCCCATTAACTGCTGCTCTTCTGGGAGCCCTGAGCTACTGCAGGTACGTCAAGCTGGGCTGGGAAACGCAGTGAAAAGACAGTTTAAAGCCAAAGCAGAATTGTGAGGTTTGCCTTAAATTATACCCAACCGCAAGACCCATCTGACCTCAGCCAGGCATGTCCCCAGCACCCTGCCTGCTCCCCTGGTGAATTCTCTGTCACTAGACAACTGCAGCCACTTGCCACCATCCGAAGGCATGCAACAGCTTGATTAGAAGCAAGAACTGGGCCACAGAAGTTGCCTTTAAGATGTCAAGATTAAGAAGATTCCAGTGGGAGTCTACTGAAATAGTGAATTTAAACACAACCATTAAGCCAGTAAAATTACATGTCAGTAGGTGTGATAATTGTCAGATGGAGGGGAGAAAAAGAAAAGAGAGAGCAGAAATAAAAATTACAGCCTGGGCGTTCTGTTAGAATGATAAAAATATGTGGGATGGAACTGAGAAATGAGCTCCGAAGATGACCTAGGTGAAGAGAAATGTATGAAGAATGTAATTCCCCATATGACTTGACTTGGCAGCTAATTTTCAAGATTGGATAAATTGTCTTTGAGCAATATTTTTTTTTTAAAGTCTTATTAAGAAGTGATACTGTGTCAGTGGTTAGTAACCCACAAGATTATTACACATGTACATGGGAAGTGTTCCAAATATTATACTTCAGCCTCCCACTGTAAAACTCTTATGACTGATACATACAGTAACGTAAACAGGTCATGGTCATCTGTGCAGACCGTACGTGTAATGCTACAGCACGTGTTGGTTTAGAAAGTGTCATTCAGCTGCCAATAAACAATGTAAAATATATAGACACAGGCAGCAATGTTTGAAAGAAAACCATTTGAAAGATGTCTTATGATGCAGTCACGCAAGTTTAGAAAGGAATAAATGTTTAGAAGTATAAATTCAAGTCTCAGATTCACAGACTGCAAGAATAGCCAGAAAATGCATCACTCAAAAAAAAAAAAATATCAGCATTGGTAATGGCATTGCAACTTCTGAGCAAGCCTTCAGGGTTCCTATACACCCATATCTTCAGAAATAGTCTCAAACCTCTGAACATTGTAGCATAACAGAAAACTATATAAGAAGAAACCTTTGTATGTGTATGAAATTACATAAAGATGATAAAAAGATGCTAGAGGAAAAGATTGCCAAGGTGAAAAGCAAGCATAGAAAATAAAAAGATAATCCACTTTTTTTTGGCATTTGCCATATTCATGAATTTCAAGCCCATTCAGAAAAATAATGAAATTTATGATTGCCCAACCCAAAAGTTGCCTTTCTTGTTTTCTCCTACATTAATAATTTCAGTTAATATATTTACACACATGGCCTATTAGGACAAATGGAGTTGCTGCAAACTGAAAATTCAGGTCCTATACCTATATCAGTCTGTGAAAAAAAGAACAAATTAGATGTTCTGGTTGTTTTGTTTAGTTTTTAAACCTGTTGGGGGGAACTGAGGGGGTTGGCTTGGGATTTGGGGTTTTTGTCCCAACTCCAGAGGCAAATGTCTTGTTCCGTTCTGCTTGTTCACTGCTCCTGCAATTCCTGCATTTGTTGCTGTATAGGGAGACACTTTGAGCTAAACCTGGATGCAGGAAACAGTTGAAACATCATGATCAAAAGTGTAAATTTTCTGAGTAGTGTAAGTGCTGGCTTCTTTTTGAAAGGAGAGTAGAGGTACAAGCAGTGTTATATGCTTTAAAAAAAAAAAAAAAAGTTAGTAGGCTCAAATCCTACTCAGGACGAAAACTTAACTCACATACTCAAGACCCCAGAGGGCACAGAGTTTTTGGATTACCACACATTTATACCCAATGAAGCATTCATTTTCTGCTCCCAGAAACATCACCAAAACCGAGACACCCTCCAGAAACTTAGCCCAGTCACATAAGTATTAGCATATTATCTTATGAAACAAGAAATGAGAGACTCCGAAGATTTCTACTAACAGGCGAGTGCTAGTATATCACACAACTATAGGCCTGTCAGTATAGAAGAGACAACATCAATCTTCTGCTTCACATGCTTGATACCTAATCTGTTTTGCTTGTTGAGATTATAAGAGCTGAAAAATGTTTCCACTGTTTATGCCTGAACCTCTTATTCAAGTTTTTGCCTGCAGCCTGGCAATACCCAAGGAAACAGAACCCCTGTCTCTCCAGACATCTCGCTGCAGCCTGAGGTCATCGGTCACTGTGCACTCCTGCTACAAGGGCAAACGAGTTCACTAAAATAGCTCCAGCTCTTATTCTCAGCTGAAACACAAAGCAACCAGTGGGCAACTGTTTTACCCCCTTCTGGGCAGGAGGCAGAAAGAGTTCAAACCTCTCTTCCACTTCACTCACAAGCTCGTATCAGACATGCCATCAAGAGGACTTGTTCAATCAACAGAAAATCCCAGTAAACTCAATTTTCTGTTACCTACAGGTTAAACAGCCCATTTCAATTCTCTCAAAGCCCAATAAAAACCAATATCTGACACAGTACTGCCCAGGTAGTACTAGATAGGAGAAAAAATAAAGAAGTGATGGAAGTCAATTATTTGTTCCCTTTAATCATTCCTTAGTGCTGAGGGTATTTCCCTTCAGCTTGTTAAACACGTCTGAAATTCTTTCAAGTTTTTGGACCTGAAACTGTTTATTGCTCTCATTAATTTCCACTTAATCAGTTCAGAACATTCAAGTACATGTCATCTCTGATGACTTAAAGGAAACTGGAAACAGAAGCACTAAAATACTGAGATTTCAGGAGGGACTCCTGGAATAATCACATTGACACTCTCAAACTGGGGAAGGATTAAGTGTTCTTAGGATGTCCCAACTGGAATACTTTTGAATTCCAGGGAAGAAAAATTCTTAAGGACAACTACCACCCAATCTTGTAGACAGAGCTAACGAATTATCAATAAGTGTTTGTAAACACTTTTCCTACATTACAAAAAAGACGCAACTTGATCAGAAACTCCAAAATAGATGGACAAGCTTCTATCATGAAATAAGGAAGATGAGGAAAAACACTTTTGATCTGGATTTACATTTTAAGAATTTTCTCTCTTTTTAACCACACACAGACCTGAATTCTCCTCTGTATTTCACACTGTATTATCACTTACACATGTAGAGAATAGGCATAAAACCACTTTCTAAAACAGGGCAGCTTTAGATGCATAGTGGTGTAATTTAATGCAAAATTACATGGGATGAACAAGTATCACGTATCCTTGGCTTGATCTTAAATGGCTTCTGAAAGAACCTTGGCTGCATTCTCCAAACAGTTTATAAAGAATCAAGCCCAGTCATGAAAAATTACAGCAGAAGTTCTCTGTTATAACAAACCACTAATAACCACAAGAAGCGACTACATAAATTGAACCCAAATGGTGAAATACAAATTCATGTAGAATTATAAATTATCTGCAATGCAATTGCTCTGTTCAGTTTTTACATGGACTGTATGTTTTATAATCATTGAAAAGCAACAGAAATTCTAATTAACTTTTACTTCAACACATCTTTGACCTTCTATACAGACTAGCTATGATCAAAAAAAGATTTTCAAAATAATTAAAACCCTATCTGTAAGAATAAATCCACATTTTGGGGTTTGTCCTTTTTGATACAAATATTTTAACTTTTTATTATTTCTCCTGCAGTTCATACCTACCAACCATAACTGCACAAAATACAAATCACTATTTCATACATTCACAGGTGCTCTAGTATGTCATGATCAGCCAAATCATCCTCTATAACAACACCTGCTAACACTAACCAGTCTGGGGAAAAAAAAAATAAAAGAGGATATAGCAATGCATTTTGCTATATGCAAAATACCACTAAGCAGATACTTAGTTGTTCCCACCCCTTGATTAAATGAAATACTCTATGTCTTGGTAAAGACACTTTATTTAAAGACACAAGTACCTTGATGTGTAGATAGATCTTAAAAATCCAGAAGTTGGAAGTTGGTTTTATAAAACAAAAGAAGACGACCATAATAGACCTGATGAATTTCCTAATAATTGTTGGAAAATTAGTTGTAAAAGGTTCAACATGGTCTGCTGATCTAGAGAAACAAAAACGAGAGGCTGCAGAAGATGGGGAGAGAGAGAAAAGGTAGACCAAAAGTGAGGAGAAAAAAAAAACATATGAAAAAGTAGAAGACAAGGGAGCGAAAAATAAGAAAAGCTGCCAGCAGGATGCATTATTAGAGGAGGGAAGATGAGAAAGATGTGCATTTGGTAAGAGGTCTACAATGTACATGCTGCTATGGGGCAACTCCAAGAGCATCCCAGACTAGTGCTATTCAGGTTCATTTGGCTTTACCAAAAGTGAATTAAAAACATCAGCAACATGCTTGTATTATTTAAGACCTTCTTTCAGCTTCTTCTTTCTATGTTCCCTAAAGTCCAAATATGGGATAAATTAAATCTTCTGAAGAATATTTCATTTCTGAAGCATGCTGTCATCTGTTTCCCAGTGGGAATTAGACTTCATTAGCAGACCTGGAGGGCATGCTGCAAGGCACTTCCATTTTTACAGCCTGCTACACAGAGTGGGGACTTGATCAAGGTGAGATCAGCATATGGGAAAACAGGCTAATGTTGCTGAATGGTTGAGTTCTGTCTGTCTCTGTAATTTGTTTCAGCGATAATGAAGATCTGGAAAACAGTTTTGTGTAAGTGAATCACAGACACACACTCTGCTGAAACATTTCTGAACAGGACATTTGGTGCAAGTTCTGTCAGGCTTCATATGAAAGTATAGAACCATAGACAAATGAAAAACTGAAAATACAGTGTCCACGAAATTTTTATCAATTTGTTTTTTATCAGTGAGAACAACTCCCAGAGAGCAAGACAATAACAGCTCAGGTCTATGAGACAAGTCTTTAGTGTGACCTATCATGATAGCATTAGCTATTGAATAGTTGTTCGTCAGCTATTAGCATGAAAAATTTTCTATTTTTAGTAAACTATCAATCTTGAGCAAAGCTTTGCACTCAAAAGGAACCGATCTGTGGTGCTCAGAACAGCAGATGTTACTGTGCTATTACATTCAAAATGGGATTTAAAAGCAGAAGAGTCATTGGTATCATATGCTGTGCATTGATCGCTTGCATGCACTTCACTTCCATAAAACTAAATGAAACTACAAGAGTTTTCAAGGAGAACATCCAATTTATCCCACCAGCATGAAAAGATGCAGGCATTTGATGATAAAGCACTAGCATGAATATGCACATATACTCAAGTTTGGGCTGGGAAATGGAAGGCTTTCACCTACAGAGAGGTTTTTGAACACATTAACATTAACCCCATTTTCTAATTTTAAAAATGTTTGTTTTACTTATACGGGATCACCACACACCAGGCTTCAGAATTTATCAATTACATGTTTATGTCTTCACAAAGACAGCAAGAGGCTGGAAGAAGTTTTGGTTCTTCCTTCTTTACATATCTTTATAAATCTGCATATCTAATTATTACTCAGAGGAACTCCCATTTAATATTTGTATTACATAGAGAACTACATTCACCAAACTAACCAAAATCTTTCCCAATGAAACAAATGCGATTATTCATAACAGTAAAAATATTTGACTTGGACGTTAAAGAATGTTTTTCCCCACTTTGACCTTGGCTTAAAATACTTTGGGAACACCTACTTTCATTCTAAATCTAATGCTTGTTATGAACCTACAACTCTTTCTCTTCTAGTGAGATCACATTTTTTTCAATGCAGTACTTCAAGAATTAGCTGAATTATGTTGCTTAGGTCCAGAACTATGGTCCTGAGCAGTCCTCCTCAGCTACTTCCCAATTGCAAAGGTGCCTACTTTTCTCAAATTCTATCTTGAATTCTCCAGGTTGCTAAAACTCCATTTCTTCAAGTACCCAGTCATCAAAGACTGCGCAGTACTATATGGCCTAACATCTATTTTGATGCTGCTTTTAAGTGATTTAGAACTTGTAATGTAACAGAGCACAGACAGTAAATTTCTGACAACGAGATTTAAAAAGAATCTATTTGCTGGCCAAAAAATACACAGTATTAAAACCAGATTTGATAGAGACCAACGAATAGCTAACCATTTGTTTTTACAGAACATTTTACTCACTTTTCATTTAATTTGCACCTGCTCAGGAGATTTAATCAGCTGAAGAGATTCAATTAGGCAAAATGAAAATTTAAGATTCATGTTTAAACTTCAATTTCTAGAGAAAAAAGTATGTTTTCAACAGTTTCTATCATTTAGAGAAAAGACTGTGCAACCAGTCCAGACCAAAGAAATACTATCCCAGAAAAAGGAAGCTTAAATGAAAAAAAAAAAATTACAAAAAAAATACGATCACATTTTTTAAAGCTGTGCTTCTATCCTGAAAATGAATAAAAGAACAACACTGTGAGAGACACTGCTTATTGTATCTAATAAAGTAGCGTGAAATTTAAGAAAAGTGCAACCTGACAGAATGTCTTTGGATTTTGGAAGTAGAAATATCTTTGATCTAGTTCATGCTTCATCATCACCAATTAGCAGGACAGAGCTCACTCTCGTGGCTAGGTCCTTCTGGGTTTTATGTTATTTATTAAACTGAATGTCTTATTAAGCTACCAAATAGTAAGCAATTAGCCAGAGACAATATGAAGAAAAATGGAGAAACAGACTCTTTAATATATATGTCAAAGCTTTAGGTAGACATACTATGGCCCTTGAGACATTGCTTTGAAAAATTTAATTATCATTCATAAGTCTAGATTCACATGTTTCTTTCTAGGATCGAGATCATTCAAAGGTCACTCGTGAAATCATGATGGAGCATATATCTCATTACAGTCTGTGACTCGAGTTATGCTTTGCCAGTAAAGCTGGGGAAAAGAAAATATACCCCAAAGAACAGCAAGGTAATAAAATCTGACAATCTGACAATAAGAAAAAATTTATCATAAAAAAAATTTAATAACAGCTCCCAGCATGTTTTAATCACAGCTACTGAACTGTTGCATCCTGAGGAACTTGGCTTGTTTTAATTATTTATTGGGAGTTGATGGTTTATTTGGAAGAAAATGCAATTATATCCTGACACTTTAATCACTATCAGTTTGTTTTGTTCCCCTGCTACTGCTAAGAGGAAGGTTACCTTCCTATGGAAATTCTGACATTTCTATAATTGGTTTTGCAACTCTTCCAAGAGACTGAAAGTATTCATATTATTAAATTTGTGCAAAAATTGGAGTTAAGGTATTATTAAGATTGATAGCTAATAACACTGAACCTCAAATAGATTAAATTTCTTTTCTCCTTTCCTGTCAGACACACGCTATATATAGTTTTTGGGAAGCAAAATCTCCACTGACGTCAAAGATGGAAATCAAGCACAGCCCCTTAACAGACCCATTCAAATAGCTCCAATATCCATAAAAGAAAAAAAAAATTAAAAAAATCAAAGACTGGCAAATCAAAGGCTCATAGGATGGATAAGAACTCTGCTCCACTGAAGTCAAAGGGAATTTTACTAAATTTAGCCTTCAGGTTAGAGGTTTATTCTTGCCAATGGATCAAAACCAGGAAAAATAAATTACATTTTTGAAAATACTGTGGAAAGCTGTAACTAGTTCCAGTATTCAGAATATTACAAAATATTCAGTAGAATATTCAACACAGCTGTAAGCAGCTGAATTAAATATTTAGCTTCAAGATCAAGTTAACTCACTCAGCAGAGATTCTAACGTTGTTTATACATAACCACATGATGAACCTGCTAACCATCCTTCAAGGAACACTGCACATGCAGCTGTAAATGTGGAAAGGGAGAGGAAAAGGAAAACACCATAAGCAGTGGGGCCAGGTCATAACAACTTCATTTAATCCGACTTCAGCACCTTACAACTGCACTTTCATCCTTCTTCTGTGAAAACTGAGTTATTCTGCAAACGAGAGGCAATACTGGTTTATCAGGTCACTTCTAAGTGACCTGAACGTGGCTTGGCAATCACTGAGCCTGAGCTTCACACCACAGTTTTCAGCAGGACTGATGCTCTGGCATAATGCTGAATGAGCGGTTACACAACTCCCGGCCAGCACAGAGCAAGCTCGGGCCCCTCTAACCCTGGTGAGGGTCCCCTCTGTGCTCTCTGAAGAACACAAAAAGCTTGCAGGGGCAAATGAAGTAGATAGCAAATGCCAGCCACTTAGACATCACACTTCAGAACAGGGTCACGCGTTTCCCCCTCTCCTCCCCCAGCCCCTGAGTCTACCCACACCATTGTATAGTTTAAGTAAACATTAAAACACCTAACCTCTTATCTCTACCAGACCCATGTAGCCTTAAAGGCTTACCTATGTCAACCAACAAGGTAAAAAGCAATCCGGGGTTGCAAGAAATTGGATGGTCCAGATGCTCAAACAAAGCCCAGCTTCCTAAAAGCAGACAGTGTTTGGACAGTCAATAGTTATGTCAAACAGAGAGAACTTAAAATCACTCTCCATTTTGCTATGTAGGATTTGGAGATAACAAAGGAAAACACACATTGGTGAATCTGTCAACAACAGAGTCCCCCAAGCCAACCCAAACAGCATGAACCATTCAAAGAGAACTGATTTAAAACACACTTCTCTAATACTGAAGTAGCAATAGGTAATTTGAAGAGAAAGATATACTTGTTCAGATTATCCCCCATGGCTCATAACTACCTTACTTTATGCCCTCAGAGTTTATCGGTGTTGTAGAAGGCATTTATTGACTTTCATTTTCCCTTCTGTTGCCAAAACACAGCAAGGTTAATGCAGTTACTCAGCATCTCTGATGCAGCCAGAACAACATTTGACTTTAAAACATACCCACTTTAACAAAGCAAGTATAAATTTGCTACAGAAAAAAGTGACAAGAATTGTTTTTTAAGTGTCACAGTTAGTAAATGACGATGACAACTCTGCTCTTTACTTCCTGGAAGGGCAAAAAGTAACAAGGAGTTGAGCACCTGCAGAATCCAAATAAGTTCAGTCATGGAATTAGACAACACCCCACAAAAAGCGATCAACAAGTTGTTGAAGTGGGATCTCACAAAATTGATAAATACTGATCTATGGGCCCTTTTATTGGAAAAAACGTCCTCCTCAGGTTACCACATGAATTCCTCAAACTGCTTTTCTGTTTTCTCTGGGTCAAGTCTTGAGACCTGAACCACAGGAACCTTTGCATTCAGCCCCTAGGCTGCATGAGTCTTCTGGGGGGGAAATTAAATAAAGAAAAAAAAACTCACCCACAAACACAAAAAACAACCACACACACGCGCACGCAGTAAAGCAACTCCTTTAAACAAACTTGGCACCTTTTTCAATATTAATTATACCATATGCCTAATTTAGGAAGTTAATCCCCCCTTTATAGTCAAGAGTGCACACTTTCCCATAAGGAGAACTAACGCACCGACATATGTTTATTTGCCCACCATCCTAGACCCAATTCACTTGCATAGAGCCTGCTCAGCTGAATTACAGGATTCCACTCACTAATTTTCCAGTCTTCATGCAAATAAAATGCATCAGATTTTATTAACACATGCACTACAAACATGGTAAACATGCATAACTGATAAACTTTATCAATTACAAAGTTAGTCTTAAAACTCAGTCTGGGGTAGATGGCTTTCCACTGAAGCTTAGAAGTTCTTTCTTGTGAAAAAAGAAAACCTTATTTAGTAAAAATCACAGCCACTTGCACATGAAAACATGATTTCCAATATACTGTAGGTCTTCATGGAAATCCCAGGAGAGGAGTAGCAGCAAATCAAATTGTGACTTTTTTTTTTTACCCCATTTATTTAATCCCATGTATTTTGTGCCATCCGACTTATCTAAATTCAGCATAAGACTTGCTTTATCTTTTAGCTGCATTTTTTTCATTCTAGTTTTTCATTTTTGAAGATGACTTTATAATCTACTGTATTATTGCTCTTATTAGACAAGATATTTTTATTCCCAGGTGCAGGTAATTTCTTACAATATGCTTTTAGTATTTCCAGGCCTCCAGTTCCTGATGTGAGACAGTGAGCTCAAAGACAGACATACAGTTTAGTAAAACAAAATACCCTGACATTGCAAAGACAGATATTTTCTAAACTAAATATTGTTGTTGTACTCTGCCTAGTGTAAACCACTATATTTAATTGCAGCAAATATTGATACATATCTATTTGCCTGATTTAGGTGAAAGATTCTCATACAAACTTATTTCCTCTGTTTGCCAACGCACTGAAACATGAAAAATATTTAAGCTTATTCCCAGTTGAATAGTATGAAATATCTGGGTCATTCACCTGTATGCTATTCCTTAATTATGTAGCTTTTGGTTCTCCCACTGAAATAATCCATTCCATTATAAACCAATGAGTAATCTGCTGAAATACCATACACTGATGAACTCCAGTGGAAAGGTTTTCCAATCCGATTCAGGCTTTAAATTTAAAACTAACCGAGATCAGAATAACGGGCAGACACAGGGATACATACCAAAAGAGGAAAAGTTAAATCTATTTTCTACAATATAGCTCTGTGTTTACAGATGATGACATATGTATTTTTAGTCTAAATACTAAACACTATAAAATGGAATGTGCATTAAGTTATGAATTTCAACAATGAATTTTTTATATTCAGTACTTTCTAATAGCTAACTAATATAGATTTACATAATTACAACAGGAAATGACCAAACGGTAAACCGAATGCAAAGTGTAAGGGTAGAAACTACACAAAGTACTTGTAAAAAGAGAACCGTCAAGAAGGTTTTTCTCTGTACAACTATTAATATTTTAGAGGGCTACTACTCCACCACCAAGCTTCTGTGAACAACTGCTCTGCTCCAAGGACACAAAAAGATTTCCCACTTGATTGTTTATGCATCAGTTTTTTTTAACATGACACCACTCACATCTATGAAGCTATACTATCTCATCATAAGCAAAAGAATAATCAAGATACTGATCACTACCAGAAATGGAACACAGTCAGAATCTTAAATCCAGCCATTAATCTCCTAAAATTTAAAGTTTGCTCCTGAACTCTTTGATCCAAAGCTATTCTTGTAACATTTTGGTGCAGTTCAAAGTCAAAGAAGGATAAGACCTATTTTCTAGATGTACTTCAAAGTTAGCCCAAGCTGGTTGAAATCTCAAGAGATCAGTGCTTCTTTTTCTTTTCCCTTTTTAATCAGTATGATGATAATTTCAGTCCCTCATGTTTAACAGATTATTTCACTGCAGTTGTCAGCCTTTTTTTTTTTTTTTTAAATATTCTTATCTTATGGAACAAACTTTTCTTTTACCTTTCTTGAATTCAACAGGTACAGAACATCTAAAGAGCATGTGTGTTTTCACCTTGAATTTGCCTTCATATTAATGCATTATGCATTGTATGCATATGTATGTATGCATTAATGCATACAGTATTTTACTGTAAGAAACATCTGGGGCAACTTCAGGCAGCCTTTCAAAAATATGGTAGTCCATATGGTAGAACATGTGCCAAGAGAGAAAAAGAAATTCTCTTGTTATTTCCATTTAGTTTCACCTGTAGTTAAATGAGAAAGTAATAAAAGGTGTTTCTACAGACAGCAGCCTGATTTGCTGATATAGTGTACCTCCAAACCAGAAAACACAAGAATAGCCCTCTTCTTGGCCTAATCACCTTATGTTGATAAAGGGCTACAAAAATAATATTCTCTTAAAAAACAGGAAGCACAACCAAGCCCAGTAATCAGTATTACATGCTATATTCTTTAAAAAGAAGCTAAAATCAAAACTACATGATATATTGAATAAAAAATAACTACCATTAGGCTTCTATTGCACAAGGACAAGCACATGCACGTCTGGAATACAATTATATATTTTGCAATGAACACACATCATTCAAAGTTCAGAAAAATCTTTTAAGCAGAGACAGGAGCCCAGGACTTTCCACCTGCAAATAAACATCCTCACAACTAGCTGTGTTTCCTCCTAGGCTGAGAGCATTCTTTGCTTATAACAGTCAATTCTGCTCCAAGGACACATTTCACTTTGCTGAAAATCTTACCCACACAACACGAGCATCACATGTTTTAATTGATATACCAAAGTAAACCCAGATAGTAAGAGCCCCCACTATCACCATTTTCTTAACTCAGTAAAATAGCAGAATACAGTAAAAAAACCCCAAACACATACACACACCAACTTGCTATTTTTTTTTTCCATTAATAATGATTCTGAAGCATTACTTTTAAACTGAATGTGCACAAAATAGAAAAATCCATTTTGTTCACATTTGTTACAGTTACAGCTTCATAGTATATCACAGTAACACCCTACATACAGACTAGGGAAAAATATTTTCCCGAGAGTGGCAATGCAAAGCAGGGTAAGCAGCTCATAGCCACTAGGTTTCTCCAATGTGAGAAATGCTATATGAAAGTTATAGCTATAACAGATCTAGCTAAATTCTCTGGGTAAAGAGACATCATGAGAACATACCAGACAACCTTGAACAAGGAGCTACATAAGACAAAACAGGAAATCACACGGTCAGAAACATCCTCAAGGCATAATTCTGCCATTAGTTCCTTTATGAGAAGGGATTAAGGAGTAACTGCTGATATACCTTGGTTAAAGAGAACTGTCTTTTCTAAGCTAGAGGGGGAATTGCATCAAAAGATAGAATGTTCCCCAGCCGAGAGAAACGTAATAGCAAATATTTAGGAATCACCTGAACTCTAAATAGTTCCCTGCAGGTCATGAACAGAAGAGGAAGGGTGAAGGCAGGTTCCCCTAATAGAATAATGCCAATCAAATTCCCATTTCAACTTAAAGCAGCAAGAATCTACTGTCTCTTTACTGTCTATCAGGAGATTGAAATTTCATTTCGATCTCCTCTCAAGTTTCACTCTTATTTGCTGTAAATATTTTCCTACATCAAACAAGTACTGGTAAAATAATGTAGTGCTTCTCAGCTACTACACTTCTCAGAGTGGGCTTCTAAGACTTATTAGAACAGTATTTGTGCCATTGGCATAGCTGTGTCCCTCACTAGAGGCAACTGCTACGTTATCATCTTTTGATGGAAGCAGAAGTTTTAATGTTTATGGTATTTTATGCAAGACATTTCATAGTTATAGAATGCAATTACTAGAGTTCTTTCCTTAAGAGGCTTTATAAACATTATATACACTTGAGAAGAAATCATGCTGAATCTTGTGTCACATTTTCATGTAACATAATGGTAACAACTCTTTAATACCCCTAAAAAAAAAAAAAACACCAACAAACTACTAAATATCTTCAAGCACAATTTAAAAGTTAAAAATTCCAATACTAAGGAAAAAATGTTTGATATTTGAACTAACAACATAGCTGATTTTTCAGCAGATTCCCAAAATGACATTTTGAACAAGGTGAAAGCATAAATCTTGATTGGATTACTTCTATCACTGACCTTTCGACCTTCCTGTACTTCTTTGTGGATATATTAAAGGGCTTTTCTTCCCAGGCTTCAACTACAGACTTAACAGGGTGTAACATTAATTGGAATTCTGGTGTGTAACTTCCAGCTAGCCAGTCATACTGATTCCTTTGTCAGTCTCGCCCTCCTGCTGAACCCAAGGAAGCCCACCCTTTTTGGACTATCTGTAGAGCATAAGAAATCAAAGCGTCAGGTCATGAGTGAATCCTCTTTCCTCAGACAGATCTCGGAGGAAAAAGGCTCCACGTGCTGACTCAGTACCAGGGCTTTGCTTCAGGAAGGCAGCAGCTCATCTAGGGAACGTTTCCATCAGCAGGAGCTACAGATCTGTTCCCAACTGCATTTTGCTTTTCCCTTTTCAAATTCCTCCCTCGTGTCTCACATCTCTCACAGGCTTATTGAGGCACGACTGACCAAGCTCACCCCACCTATTAACCCTATTAGAGACCTACAAAAGACAGGTCCAGGTTCATCTGCCCGAAATAGGAAGATAACTGGAAGTGAATTCAGAAGCACAAACAATGAAAGAGCCCTGCACCGTGATAGCAGGCTGCTCCAGGCTGCCAGCCGTGAGCAGCGCAGAGTCCAGAGCATCCTTCAGAAGGCAGTGGGGGTCAGCTGAAAATCAACTCTGTTTCCTCACAATTTAAGTACAGGTCATCCTCAAGCAACCAGCCTGAAAGTCATGGTAGGCACCTAATCAAGCCAGAAATTGCTTCCCTGGTGTCAGCTCAGATGGAAAAAAGAAACTGCATGTCATCAACCCAAATAGGTAGCTGGAGTTACATTTCTGCACGATGGCAACTTTAAAGTAATACACAAGCAGAACAGCATGGGTCCAAAAATTTTGCCCTGTAGGATTTCTCAGAGGACTTTGACAAGACTAGGAGAAAATCCCATCCGTAAAATTATGTTTACTGCATGAAATAAAGTTAGCATGACAGACTTCATGCATCCTCCAGATACTGAAATTTTTATTGAGAACAAATTTGCTGAAGAAATAAAGGAAAACCAGTTGTAGTAGAAGAGATGCTATAAACTAACATTTACACATGAATCATTAACACATTAAAGACACACTGAGCTCTGGAAATGTCTGAATCCCAAATGAAACACTTTTGAAACTACTGTAATACTGTTCAATGTACTGTAACAGTCAAAAGAGTAATACATTGCTGTTTTACATAAGAAAGGAAATGGGATAAGGTGAAAGATAGTATAAAGTCATCACAGAAATCAAATTTATGCTTAAGTGGCATATTTTGTTCACTTGAAGATTCTTCATTTCAAAGGGAACAGATGATACCTGATTAATTCAGACAGGTGATAGATGTGATTAGAAGTGCTCAGGCTCTATAACCAAGTGACAGGGAAAGGAAGAGATTCTCAAAGAAATATAATAAACTAACTGAAAATATAATTTATTAATTTCTATTCATCTTTTCTTGCAAAAGATGACCACTCAGACAAGTGAAAAAGGAAAATTCAAAACTCTTATTTATCATCCCTTCTTCCCTACATACAGCAACTAGTCTGTGAAATTCGTTGTTACAAGATGATGACCTAAATGACGACAGCAGAAAAAAAGTAAGTGGTCAAAGTAAATTTTTGTAATTAGTCAGAAGTAATAACAAACAGAAACCAACCAGCAACTATTGAGGTCAGCCTTGTCAGTTCATGAGTTTAGGGAAGAAAGCTGCTTCTGCCTTTTCAGGGAATGTTTTTGAGCTCTCTTTCATATTTGCTTTTCTTTCTCATCTTCTTTTTAAGCCAATATTCAGAGAGGACAAATTCAAACACTCAAGTTTCAGTTAAGAAGCCAAAACACACTAAGAGATGTTCTTAAGTTTACTGTCTTCCCAAACTGTTTTTTAACACGTATATACGTACACACACATATATACACACACACTTGATTTAGTGATTATAGACTTACCACCAATTTCCACCAGTATTAAGTTTACACAGAGGAGGTGGGAGATCTTTTTTATGGAGAGCATTTCATTTACCACTCAATTATAATTTTACAGTAGCCACTGCATGCAAAGGAGATTATATTTTGTGATGAAGCACGATTACTATAAACACACTCACTATGCACATATCTCTTTTCCCCCAGGGATAATAATTTCTTTAAGCATCTCTTTAAAGCAGAGATCCACCCCTGGACAGGAGCCATTCTGTTACAAGATGGAATCTAGAAAATAGAGCAATGAAGCTGAATTTTTAAAACAACAAGATTGCACTTTTAGTCAAGAAAAGATTTCATTTACACCTATTCAGCTGTTTAATCTTGAATACATCTTGCTCTCGCTTCAGAAGAGCATGCTCCACTTCAACATTTCACTGCAATATATTATCAAATTACCCATCTTATTTCAGTTCAACTGTTTTTCAATTGAAAGTGATTATCTACATTTCCCTTCATTTTGATTTTTTTTT
The DNA here is from genome assembly GCF_001431845.1 of Calidris pugnax. Lineage (NCBI taxonomy): Eukaryota > Metazoa > Chordata > Aves > Charadriiformes > Scolopacidae > Calidris > Calidris pugnax. Next base: position 11,070,539 of record NW_015090920.1, read on the forward strand.
GATGGCTCATTATTCCTCTAGTTTGCATATGAAATCAGTCTTCCTTTTAAACTGGGAATTATCTCTGCTTCCTGAAGAGGATGGAGTGTTCAGCCTGTAGTGAACTTTATATGAACTACATAGAGTAAGACTACATGAAATGGAGCAGCAGGCTTTAAAACATAAACATACTGGTATACATTATTTAAGGTCAAAAGTAACAAAGGTATTTTAAGTATTAACAACTGTGAGATGAAACTGAATAATCTCCTGCCAAGAAAACAGTCAATTTGACATACTGTGCATGAAACATGCACACTTCAAACTGTTATAACCTAGAAGCTGGCCCTAATAGTAAACTTCCCACACTAAAAGCAGAATTGGTGGAGATGAAGCATGAACTACCAGAGTTGTTTGCCATATATTGGCTGCATAAGCCAAGAAGATACCTGGACACCTTGTTTCCCTATTTGACTTCTATATACCCTGTGTACCTAACGTTACATCTTTGGGCACACTTAAAACCAGCAAGACCTAACCAGCTTGTGTGGAAGACTGATTAAAACCTAAGGACAAGGTAGAGGGAGTTCAGTATCTGCCCTTTGGATACAACATGTACCCAAAGGAGAGTGCCTATCAGATTGCAGCGAGGCTGCACCCCATCCTCAGCAACTGCAGGAGTCAGAGCAGCATCAGGGCACGAATGATGCACGGCCACTTGCTAAGGGACATGATGTATTCCCTGAGCATGGTGTATTTCAGCTCTGTCCTGGGCCCATGGGCAGGGGGTGCAGGTGGAGGCCCCAAGTGAGGCTGGTCAGGGCCATTAAGGACCCGCCACCCTCTTCAGGACCAATGCCTTCCTCTACCCCTGCATTACACTCCCCTCTCTCTACAGCAGCAGCTGCTCAAAACCCAGCTTGCACCTAGCACAGCTCTCCTTGAGGACCACCTCACCCCACCGATGCACCCACACACCCTTCCCAGCCGACACACAGCAGCAGAAGCAGCGGCGCTGTGCCTGGCTGGGGCAGCGTAGGATGCCATGGTCAGACACGGGAAGAGGCAGGACCACGCTGACACACACCAAAGGGGCTATGGGGATTAGCACTGAATAAACAACAAAAACCAAAGGACACGTGCAAGCCAGCCTAGAACCCCAGATGTATTTTCTCAGTTTTCCTACCTCCTAGGTGGGCTGCTTCTTGAAGACAACCTAATGATGTTATAGCATATAGGTAGGCAGACACAGCTCACGTGTACCATCAAGACACAACTTCTTTTAGAGTCCCTACCAAGCCCAACCAGGAACATATGACAGTCATTTGTTATTTCTAAATATGTAAATCTGCATATGATCAACATGAGCAAGTGTTTCTTGGTTTTCCCTCCCTCTCCCAAAGATTTACCATTACCCGAGTAATTTGTGTTTACAAACTTTTTCCAATAATGAATTTGGTTTTATTCCACTTCATTGGTACGGTTTCTAATTTCTAAGTACATTTTGAGCCCCATCAATTACTATTTTCCATCCATTTAATATGCACTAGCTGACTTTACATTTGCTTATTTTCTTAGCTAAATGCCAGATGGTAGCAAGTCAAATGCTTTAAATACTTCCATTGCATTACTAACACTACAGTCGCAAATCAAACGTGTTATCTCATCAGAAGAGATAAAGTGAGCTTAAGAAAATCTATTGTCTATAAATGCATGCCTATTGGCATTAATTATCTTATAACTTCTTTTAATTTTATATTAATTGAGTCTCGTATCAGGCTCTTCATTATCTTGCCTGGATTAATATTGGTCTGACAAGCCTATAATTATCCTGGTCATTGAATTTACCCATATTAAATACAGTGCAGCATTATCTTATTTGAAATCCTCTGGAACCTATTTAATATTCTGAGACTTTTTGAAAATCAAAATTCTATTAATTTATTCCTACTGCAGATTTAATTGTCTGATAAGTAGTCACAATTCAACTTCTAAGTAATTTTCTTTATTTTTATAGGTAGACATAGATATGTATAAAATCCCACATACACCTTAATTATTTCTTGTAGTGAGAAATCACTCCCCCATTTTAATAGTTGCTAGTTTCATTTGCCCTTTATTGTTTACACTATTCTCATATAAACGCATAAGTAACTTCTTCAGTCACTTCTTTTCAGTAAACACCACAAGCTGCTGTCTTTACCTGTTTTTACCCTAAATTAGTAAAACACTTGAGCTTATGCGCTGTTTCATCACACAGTGTAAGAAATTGGGCTTACTAATTTTCAAGAACCGTAAGTATATTTAAAGGTGAAAAAAAAAATAAATCAGATATAAACTTGCTTCCTAGAAAATAAATACATATAATGGGGCTTTGATATACCAAGAAGTCACAACCTTAAGTTACTTAAGTTTCCCTTGCCATCTGTACAAACTATAATAAGAAAAAAATGAAAGAAACATTTCCTTTCAAATTCTCACAGAACCTTTTTTGAAATCCTTTTCAACGAAAGATAAAAGTCTTTCATTAGCCAGATTAGTCCAAGAACTGTTTTAAAATTTTGTTGAAAGCTTGATAAGAAACTGGAAACACGTATCCTAGTTGCTTTGAATGTAAATGTTAACAAATAATTATATCCCATTCTTAGAGCAGAAAAAGAGAAAAAAAATTTAAGACAGACTCAGGCATTATCCTACCAGTTTTCAAACTAGCTGTAGCTATAAACTATTATTTCGGTCTAGTTTCATCTAGACTGATTCCTAACTGAGCTTATCAGGATAGTAACCTAAACACATCAGCAAGCATTTACTAAAAGAGATCTTTCTGCCTTTGCAAAGTTACAAATAAGGAAGATAATTTGCTTGGTGAGAAAAGAACAAAGCAGCAAAAAACTTTTGGATTTTTCCCAAATTTAAAAGTTAAGTTTACTGTCAAAGGCATCAAATTCATGAACTTGAAACCAAAGGCTAGTATATTTGAAGACAGTTTCCCGTTTATCTAGTATAGACAGTTCCATGCATCACAGCGTAAACCTTAGATGTCTATTTTATGGCATTTTGTCTCACTTTTACTACTTTCTATTAAATATTTCCAAGTTCACATATTTAGGAGGCAGTTGACATTTTCTTCCATTTTCTATATCCTTTTTACAGGTTCTCTTAGAGACAGACTATTGTCTAACAAAACTCTTCCCAATATTTCAGAAGCCCTGACTCTCCACTGCAAAACACTGTTTACAAAATATTTTGGCACTCCGAAAGACTTAGAGGTTCTCATTTAAATTTTATGACACAGAAGCCAGAAGCAGCATTAAAATTTTTTAAGTCTACAAGGGACATCCAAATGCCATCACAAATTCCAATCATATGCTGCTGGGACATCTAGTCTTGTAAGCATAAGTGTCTTTTGGCAAGGAGAAAATCATTTGTGTAAACATCACAACTTTGTTTTCACATCTGGCATTTCCAATTGGAGGGTCACATTTCACCTCATCTCACTGTCTTGCTTGCCTTTACCTAAGCCCTGTGAAAAGTGGGGGTACACCTTCGCCTCCTGACCACACAAGAGAACAAAAAGACTGCCATACACAAAGACTGGTCGATCAGAGACTACATCCAAATGTTTAACCAGCTAGGAAAATTTTAATGTGAAGTACACACCAGCTGGAACTTAGAGTTACCTCTAGGACTTGGTTCAGGGAAGCACTTCCACAAGTGCTCATCACCAGCCTTAGAACAGTTGTCTTTCAGCATCTTTGTAACACCTACTGAGTTGACAGCAGTATATCCTACCATGCACACACACCACTGCCCAGCCATCTAGCAAAACACATTTTAATTTCAGCACACGGGCTAATACTGTCAGTAAGATTAGACACGTGCAGGTATCCAAGCAATCAACAGGTACCTGCATCCTCAGGACCTCCCAGCTCAAGTGTAGGTCTCAGCTGGTGCATTTCCCTGGTGTGTTAGAATTAGAGGACCAGTAGCTACAGCTTGAGAGGAGCACCATTCCTATCGTACAGGTCTCAGACCAGCTCTTTGGTGCTCCTCTTTTTAAGTCACTTCTGGATTTCCTCCCCTGGCAAAGTGTTTTTCACTGCCATTCAGCAAGCACCACCAACAAACAAGTATTTGACTCTCTATTTTACTGCTACTTTTAACTGAAATGAGATCAGGCTTTACTCTCAACTTTTTTTTTTCTTTCCTACATCAACTCACATAAACAAAATGGAAAGGTTTTGTTCTGCAACATGAATCAAAGCTAATATTAACCATTACATTTTCCATCAGTAGTCTGAACTCACTTCTTCTGGATTTTAACATAACATTTGCATGAAAATCTTCTGTCAGTTTTCTACTAACCTATATTAAAATGCCCATAGTATGTTTCTCAAGTATGGCAAAAACTAAGCACACATTTTGCTTATCTCTATGAAGCTCCTACAATAATAACTAATCCAGGTACTCCCTGCCATGCAAGGAAACCCTAAATGCAGTGTTGTTAACATCTCTTTTTTTTTTAATCCCACATCTCAGTCTGCCATGTTTTTCTCAAATCCTCAGGTCCTAATCTCATGTGATTACATACAGTCAAGCTGATTTATTTTTGTTTGCCTTTTTTTTCCCATATATATTTGCAGTTTCACAATTGCAAAAAAAAAAAAAAATAAAAAATTCAAAATTCTATTCCGATGTTCCCAAACACTGATCTCTACACATAAAGAATTTCAAGTGATCTGTTAAATCACTTGAAAATGTTAGGATGAATTTCACAACTAGGGAACCTTGAAAGGAAGAACATAGATTTGCCTAGCTTTAAGTCTGTAAGCACAGCAACCAGCCCCAAAGTTTGATTTTGTCAAGTCCAGGAGAGTAGAGACACACATAGTGACTAGTGTTTAAGAGGAACTGACAGCTGAGCCATGTGTAAACACTTAAAACTTAAATATTTTGGGTTTGCATGCTGGAAACTGGATGTTCTCCAATCACACATGCTGCAGATTAGAAGCTATTACATAGCTGCACATGTGTGATATGGACATCTTACTTAATACTGCACTGTGAAAGTGAGAAAATTTTTCATTCCCTCCTCCTCCTGCCACCAAGTTTATGGTCTCTTCAGAATAAAGAGAAAAAAAAAAAAAAAAAAGGCATTTTCTCCTTCTTTCAGGAATAATACTATAATGCAAGATGCAAGAAAAACTCTATGTATCCAAATTCTGTAATTTTTGATATGTACTATGACTCCATTTTACAATGTATACTTTCATAGAGATTTCCTTTGCAAAAATCACATTTTTTCTTGTGGTTGAACTCAGATTCATTGCAGGTAATTTTGTTCCACATTCCAGTGATTAAAGCTGAAGTCACAAGGTGCTTCTTCAATTTCATTAATGCCAAAGTGCCTCAGGGTTTTGTTCAGCACCAGTAATACTAGATTTGCCAGGAGCTTAATGGTCAAAAACATTTTCCAGTGTAGTCCAGGGACTTCATATCAAGAACACTCCATGAGGTGAACTCTTGCTGGTCCTCATTTACGTCTAGTAGTAATTATAAAGCCATAAAAGTAGAATGTCTTTTTTTTTTTTTTTTTTTGGCCCTATTTTTTCAAAATTTTTGGAATCCAGCAGAATCCTGAAATTGTTGCTTTCCAGCTTTTTTTTTTTTTTTTTTTTTGGCCTCATATTCATAATATTTAGGAGACTGGAAAAAAGAGGGGAGTGCAAAGTCATGAAGGAAAACATTTGTTCCATTTTCTTGCATTACCTGTTTAGGTATGCAGGCAAGTCCCTCAGCATGCATCTCAAAAAAATCAACTAGAGCTTCAAAAAAATACAGTTCTCCTAAATAGAATTTTGAAGGAAAGGATGAAGGTTAAGTGTTGTCTTAACATCCACTTAGCTTAGGTTTAGCTCTCAGCACAGCAAGTGTTCTACCTTAAAAAGAAGCACACGGGGAGAGAAGTAAAGCAGCATGACCAAATGTGCACATTTTGTTGCTTGAATAGTGGTGGACAGCCTCATTAATTAAAAATAAATAAATAAGTATGTAATTAAGAAGAAAGATATCAATATCGCTTCTAGGTTAAGTGATATTGCCCCAATGCATTCTGAAATAGATTTTAAAGCTTTCACTAAGGTGAAGGTGGCTCATATTTTTGCTGAAATATGAATCTGTACAAAGAAAAGGAAACTGAAGGTATCCATCGAAAAGGCACTTGAAAAAAATGTACCGCGAATCACAGTGCTATAAAACCATTTTTTAATCAAGTGCTACATTTACTTGAGCCTATTTTGAAACCTCCCATAAAGCTACTGAGCCTTGATTTTTGTAGTAAGCACAGGAACAACATGCAAGCACAATATAAAACATTTGATAATCAGACCACCCTGACGGGATGACAGGGCTTCCATCATCACACCTATGAGAACATCCTTCCAGAAGCACATATCATCTTGACACTGTTACACTAGAGCCAGGGCATTTTCTCACATGCACAGAGATAAGCGGTGGCTTTAAAACTGGTGTGCGTGATCAGCAGCACGGTGAGTGATCTGCATATGCAGATATGAAGGGCACGACTACCCCTCAAAGTCTGTTAATGCACGGATTTATAGAAGTGTAGCTCTACAGTCAACAGAGCGCTGCCAATTGACAAAAGCTGGGGAACGAATCCCAAATCTGCACGGTCTTCCTTGCCAGTTCACAGCAACCTGCAGCCTTTATTTCTGTAAGCAGTAACGACAACTGGAAGCATTCAATCTCATGCCATTTTGAGACCATTTATTCCAAGTCTACTAGACTGCTGCATTTGCCAAATCAAAATTGAAATGAGGGGTTTTTTTAAAAAAATTATCTGGAGTTTAATTCACAGATAAAACAATCACGCAAAAGAAAACTCAACTATATTGAGTGAAATGTATATACAACAGTATTTTAAAAGTACCAAGAGAAGCAGTTAAGTTTAGAGCTATGACATAAGGATTAACATCCACTTTACAGCAGCCAAAGTGTTTATTGCAGTAGCGTTCCTTATGAAATCATAGTCTGAGTACAATGACACGGATATCACTGGCCTTGACTATTAGCTTCAGTTACCTATTTAAGTAACAGTTGTCTTTTTGCAGTATACTGAAAGTATGGTCATTCTATGTATATGCAAAAGCAAAGTGACCACCTTTGGCATCATTATCTTCTCAGTTAGTCAGGTTTAGCAGCACAGAAGAACAATACTTTGAGTTTCAATCTTTTGATGACATTTGCCCATTATTTTCTAGGTACTAAAAAAATTAGAAGGAGAAATAAATGAGGGATGGACAGCAAAATGAAGTACGTGAATTGTATATCTTCTCCACCTTCCCTGTTATCTGTTTCTTATTTTTCCTCTTTCTGAAACAAAAGAAAAAGGACTCCTCTTATACTGAATTAGAATGAAACTGGCATTGAAAATCCCTGTCTAGCTCATTAGGTCCTGGTACTAAAAATCATACAATTACAGTGGACTGGTCAAGAGTTTTAAATCAATACCCATACCAGTAAGACCAGGAAACGCGAATCACAAAGTTTCCCATAGCCATACATTTTTACTATTAAAAAAAAGCTTCAATAAATACGTTATTTTTAACATTTGGGACTTTTAACGTCAGCAAAAGATTTGCAGGAATATATTTTATCTATGGACTGTTCTCCACAGAAACTGCTTTGGACATGCGTTATTTAATCTGGGCAACAAATGCATAGTGGGTGACTTAAAACCGCTTGCGAGAAGGGTGCATTGGTGCTAGCAGGAATTTTAACTGAAACAGCTTCTAAGCAGCTGTTTCTGAAACTCAAAAAACTGCAACTATTTTTATGTACAAGATTCTAATAGATACAGCTGTTTAAGAATGAGTCTCTGACATGCCAGGGAGATAACTATTCCATCACTGCCTAGAATAGGAGCTCAGACCAAGAAAGGAAATCATAGTACTTCATATACTTTCTCCCTCCACCTTCAAAGCAGATCGGGTTAGAGAGGTTCTTGATTTTAGTCCAAGAAGAAAATCTGTTCCAAAATTAGGCTGATTTCAAGGTTAGGAGCCTTTTCTCTGCAGACTGCACCTGGGGAACCGGCACAGATCAAGTGATTTGCCAACATCTCGAAAGGAAAAAAGGATCCCTGTCTGAGCCAGGCAACTGTGCCAGATCTCTGCACACCTACTTCAGTGCCCAGCTTGCCAGGCCAGCTTTTCTACCTAATCAATAAAGCCAGTCACATAATCCATAGAGGAAAAACATCTTCTGAAAGGAGACTGCTGAAGTGAGACAGACACGCAGCCCCTTCATTTAAGTTTGTAAGGATCAGAGCCAGCACAGACCACGTACAGGAGCAATCTGGTAGGACTCTGACAGATTGGCTCAGGTACAGCTCTGACAGATGTTTTGCACCCCTGCAGACTGTGTTTGCTGTAATGTCTCAACCCAAAGTCAGACCTTTCCTCAACCAAAAGCTGCTGGAAAGCCTTGCCTTGCCTTCCCTTTAATGTCCTCTGCTTTGAAAGAGCGGCTCAAACTCGGATCCCTAAAACCATTCAAATTAGACTAAACATCCAAATGTGGAGATCAGCCAGACCTCCTGTTCAGCCCCGCTGAAGAATTAACCACTTTTGAAATTTGCCACTTTAAGTCATTTAGACACAGAATTAATAAAAAACCCTACATTTAATATTGACCTGCATGGTTCATAAGTTACCTGTCATCTATTCTCACTGTGAATCAATAACTTTTATCCTTTTGCTTTCCATCCTTAAAGCAGTTGAGCTTTTTTTGCTCACATCAAGTGTCACAACAAATAGTGATTTAGTTCAAACACTTTTCCAGATTTTGTAGGCTCTCTGTTCTCCTTCTTTGTTACCCGTCAGTACTTTTTCTTCCCCATACATGTAAAAGAGTGTCAGTAATTTTTATACAGTACAGATAAATTATCTCCCATTTTCTCCCTCAGTATGACAATTGCTCCCTCTCTACATCAAAAAATCTGATTTATTTTTTTTCTGTTACATATGTATGTATATAAGTATGGATGGACTTTTAAACGTGGACTATAAATTATATATGAAATAGATAATATTCACGCATACTATTATATTATTATTAAAGTACTATATATGTTTATATATATATTATGGTCCATTCATGCATTTAAAATCTACTTTATACTTCAAGGTATTACAACTGCTGTTTAGTATCTGATGCTCTGAAATTCCACCAGTTCTGTAAATGTCACTACCCTTCAAAACATATTCATATTTCCTTCATTATCTAACTCTATTTGAGGAATATGTGCAATTTAAAACACATAGGTTTTCCAAGCTATCAAACAATATATGTATTAAAGCATCCTAAGAAAAAATAATTTTAAAATCATTATTTGCCTGTATCAGCTGGTTTTGTCCCAAAAATGATAAATTACAATCTTCAAATAACATGCTGAGTCAGAGAATACATGTTGATCCACTGCAGTCTTTTCTTTTTCTGTCCTTACACACTGAATTTCTGCAGCACCACTCTCACGCACATAGTTATGTTTGTGTTTAAAATGTATGGGAAACAGCAGATTAATAACATCCTATTTCATTATGGTTCAATAGATTGAACTGGGGTGTAATATGCTGTTGGAGAACAGCGGCTCCCAGAAAGCATGCTCTTAATTTCCATTCAGGCACAGGCTCAAACACCGATGGGGATAGCAACTACTTTTCACTTAGGCTAAACAAAAAAGCAGTTAAACACTCGTTTGTTAGTGGTACCCAAGACAAGCCTACCTGCACTAACAACAAAATGCCAGAGAGAACTGGAAGTACCAAACCAGAATGCAAGCACAGAGTTACACTTGCCTGCTCTTCCAGAGCAGTTAAAAGGAGCTGAAAGGGCTCCACAGTGTGAAGGCCCCCAGAGGGGCACTAGAAACAAAGCTGTGAGAAAGCCAGGAGAAACTCCTGCCAGGGGACCGGTAAGATTTTAAACAAGAGCTGATGGCTTTCAGGTTAATTAAATAATTTTTGTTTACATTCTTTGGATAAGGAGTTTAAAAAGCACCAGGCGTTGTCACCAAATTCTCTTCCCAACAGAAACAACCTGGAACAAACAAAAATATCACTAATTTCTCAGACTGATTCATGTTATAGCACACAAGACAGCTGAAAAACATTTGCTTTCAAATCCATCCCTCATCCATGTTTCCACACACAAGCTGTGGAAAAAAAGCTCTAAGACCAAGTTTAACAGACACAGTACATTACTTTGATTACAGCATACATTAGACTTAGACAACTAACTCCTACAAGCAGTCTGAGAGCTGATCGCAAACTGAAGGCATAAAACCAAAATTGGGTCCTTTACCTAAAGTACCAAGGGAAAAACAAGAAGAATCAATATACACAAAATGCATACAGAAGTGTAGGTACAAATGTTTTACAACAACATGAAAACCTATTTAAATGAAACTAAGAATATAAGGTATGAAGATGATTTAAAAATATTTCCAGAAAAGCTAAACACCTGTAGTATTTCCTCTTTCCTTACGAAATCAATAGGTATCTTTAATAAGCGCAAGTGATAATTTTGAAGCAAACAGCACAAACATAATTTAACAGCCCGTACACTATGAAGGAATCTCTCCTACTCTTTTCTCCTTCAAGATAAAGAACAAACCTCTGAGCTGTCTGTAGGCCTTCAAGGACTTTGCATGCTTAAACTTTTAGCAAGACTATCTATAAGAAAGATGTCACTATATTTCAAAATAAGAATGCTTTAGTGGCATTTTTGTAGCAAAGGTACTATACCAAGGCATTTGTCAAAAAATACAATATGGACAGAAACTTGTCCTGAAGCAAAGTGTTCTGTTCTCCAACTAGCTCTGGGGCTCCCAACATAAGAAGGACATGCATGTGTTGGAGTAAGTCCAGTGCAGGTCACAAAGATGATCAGAGGACTGGAGCACCCCTCCCATGAAGACAGGCTGAGAGAGTTGGGATTGTTCAGCCTGGAGAAGAGAAGGCTCCAAGGAGACCTTATAGCCCCTTCCAGTACCTAAAAGGGGCCTACAGGAGAGATGGGGAGGGACTCCTTATCAGGCAGTGGAGCCATAAGATAAGGGGTAATGGTTTTAACCTGAAAGAGGGGAGATTTAGATTAGATATCAGGAAGAAATTCTTTACTCTGAGGGGGGGGGGACACTGGAACAGGTTGCCCAGGGAATCTGTGGATGCCCCATCCCTGGAGGTGTTCAAGGCCAGGCTGGATGGGGCTTTGAGCAGCCTGGTCCGGTAGAACGTGTCCCTGTCCATGGCAGAGGGGTTGGAACTCAATGATCTTTAAGGTCCCTTCCTAGATTTACAGCAGGTGCACTGGAACACATCATAGCCCAGGAACCTTTACCTTGTGGATCCAACATTGTTTGCAACTATTCTTAATTGTGCTAAAGGCTGATGGGCTGCAGGCATCTAGTTTCCTACTCAGCCTCAAGTACAGATAGCTTTTTCATTCACCAGTATAGAATCACAGAATCACCATGGTTGGAAGGGACCTCTGAGATCGAGTCCAACCTTAAAAAAAAAAAAACCAAACAAAAAAAACCCCAAACAACAACAACAACAAAACCACAAAACACAGCACCCCACCACATCACACCCACCCACAAACCAATCATCTCGGGCACTAGAGCATGCCCTGAAGAGCCACATCTACGTGTTTTTTAAATACCTCCAGGGATGGTGACTCCACCACCTCCCTGGGCAGGCCGTTCCAGTGCCTGACCACCCTCTCAGTAAAGCAATTCTTCCTAATATCTAATCTAAACCTCCCCTGCCCCAACTTCAGACCATTTCCTTATGGAAATTATTCATTGTCATTATTCACTTGAGAGAAGAGGCCAACACCCACCTCTCTACAACCTCCTTTCAGGTAGTTGTTGAGGGCAATGTGGTCTCTCCTCAGTCTCCTCTTCTCCAAACTAAACATGCCCAGCATCTCCTCGTATGACTTGGTCTCTAGACCCCTCACCAGCTTGGTGGCTCTCCTCTGGACATGCTCCAGCAGCTCAATGTCCTTCCTGTAGTGAGAGGCCCAGAACTGAACACATTACTCAAGGTGAGGCCTCACCAGTGCCGAGTACAGGTGCATGATGACTTCCCTACTTCCGCCGGCCACGCTGTTCCTGATACAGGCCAGGATGCCGTTGGCCTTCTTGGCCACCTGGGCACACTGCTGGCTCATGTTAAGCCAGCTGTCCACCAACACCCCCAGGTCTCTGTCCACTCTGTCCCAGCTCTCCAGCCACTCTTCCCCGAGCCTGTAGCGCTGCAGGGGGTTGTTGTGACCGAAATGCAGGACCCAGCACTTGGCCTTGTTAAGCCTCACCCCATCGGCCTTGGCCCATTGATCCAGTATAAAATAATTGTTCATTAATCCAATGCCTACAAAGCAAAATGTGGATTTACAATTGTTAAGTTTTCAACACTCAAATCCTGTCATGAAGTATTTTGAGAGACACTGTTGTCTTTGAGCAAAAATACTATTTTTAAATTACCATTATTCAAAATTATGAATCTTCTCAAAAAAAAAGTTAACACAGAAAACTTAGCAATGCCTTTGAAAGAAGTCTTGAAACTTAAGAGCATTTTCAATAGTCATATCCAATGTCCTGATCAAGTATTTTCTAATCAAACAATTGCAATTTTATCAAATCCTACACCTATTTAGCAAGTAAAATTTAAGTGACTGGTTTGCTGTCAAATCAAAATGTTAAAGCATAGCAGGTTCTGAGAGGTATTAAGATCCTTGCTCACCATTACTTTCAAATCTTACTCCCTGCCCCAGTTCAGGTTAAGATTCTTTGGATCCTACTCACAGCATGAAGTTCTCACATAAGAAATTCAAGTTTAAATTAATCGGCTATTGGGATTTACCTCTTAAAAAGAGGGAGTTTTGAGATACATTCACGAAGCTTACCAATTTTGACTACAAAATTGGTATGTACTGGATATTACTATAATATATTCGATACTTGGGATCACAGTATTAGAGTAGTTGATAAAACCAAGTCATTTTGAAGTGTTTCTTCCTGGCAGAAAACCAAGCTATCCATTGAAGTCCAAGAACTCATACAAGTCAAAATAATTCACATAAAGAATTGACCTTAGGCAACAAAGTGTAATTAATTAATGCATTGCTGGATTAGTGCTTATTGGTGATAATTAATTATTCATTTTTTAAAAATAATTAACACTATCTCTGTTACAAAGTTAGAAATCAGGAAAAGACCCTACCTTTATAGTTCATTAGAAAGTAGCCCCTCATTTTTGGGGGGTTCTTTTGAGTTAGGCGGGGGTTTTGTTGGTTCTGATTTTTTGTTTGTTTCTGGGCTTTGGTTGGTTGGTTGTTGGGTTTTTTTTATATTCAATCTTAACTGATGGTGCCCGTTCTCCCTTCAGATTCTGTTACAAGACCCTGCAAGGGAGAGGCAGTGCAGTTTGATTTCCTCCAACTTTCGGAGCAAGCAAACTTTGCAAGAAGTGAGCAAATTACATGAACCCTTGCTTTCCTTTCCAACACTATGTAATTCTCCATTTATTCAAATATACATAGTCTACAAGGAGCAAAATTTTCCTTTTACACAGGAAATGACATTAACATCACAGTCTGCAAACAGAATGAGTGGGAGGTCTGGTGCTATTACAAATAAATCAGTAATAACAGTAACCAGTATTTCTATAGTCCCAAGGACAAAGGAAAAAGAGAAAGTGAGAGAGACTGAGCTTTTCAAAATGATTTACATTAAACTTGGGCAATCAACCCTCTGGGCAGCTTTGCAAAGTGAAGCCTAAAAATTCTTTTTATCTTAATCTTTCTTTAAAATTCTAGCCAGAGGAAGAAATTCAAGGGTACCTTTTCTGTGGAATAATGCCATCATTTATCATCCAGGCTGATATGCAAAGTGACACAGGATATGGAAAATCTCTTTAAAAGATATGGGATAAAATCCTGGACTCCTTGAAGTTTCTAACATTTGCATGAACATTCATTGGACAAAGTTGCATCAGTGGTCCTTATTTCCGAACGCTGTAATTACAGCTGTTCAGTTTGTAAGGAAGTCTCCTAAAATAAGACTGTGCAATTCTTGCAGCTACTTTTACAGGTATGCTTTCTAAGACTAATTTTATATATATATATATATAAAAGATATTTTTTTAAATTATTTTTTTCCTTCCTAATGAAATATTCAAGATTTCTGTTTTTCAGCACACGCACATCTTCCAACATTAAAGACTGACATACTTGGTAACTATCAAGTTTGATCATGTGAAAATAAAATCAATGGTACATACTATTGTAAAAAATTATAATGGTGATTAACTTGTATATTCATCCAACCCAGTTGCTTATACCTAGTGTGCATACATCAAATGCTATTGGAATTATAGTTTTAAAGGAGCAGGACATAATCTGAATTTTATTACACCATTAGAACTAACTTAGCTGTTTATCTTCTATCTTGACTACCTGCATACCTGGTGAACCCATTGACTATAATTTGATTATTAAATATGAAGTATTCTACTACAATGCCAAAGATGTATGTATGAATTTGAAACAGAAGTAGGAGAAAGTTAGCAGTGTAGAAGGGTACACAAGCTTACTGTTGTACAGGCATTACACTGAATGAAAGAAAAGGGCAGGTGAGTGGCAAGAGCAGAAGATGGAGTGACAAACTACAAGAGAAATGATGAACTGAGCAGATCTTCGATCAAATTCCAAAAGCAAATGACGAGTGCACTAGTGAAGCAAGCCACAAGACAGATACACACAGGGAACAGCTTGGGAGAAGGACAATGAATTTTTACAAAAATTCTCCAAAAAAGAGATAGAAGATAAGCAGCTTGTCAAAAGAGGATTAAAAAGAGAAAATGAGAGCTTAATTATCACCTCATAGGAATAGGCTACTCATGCAAGATAAATAGAGGTAAGATGGATGATAAGAAATATTCAAGTCTGGAATGTCAGATGCACAGCTGAGCCTCAGAGACTATTAGTTATAAGTGGATGTACCAAGCTGGCCAGAGATGGGTATGACGTACAGCATGATAAAGTTGGCAGAGCTGTGCCTGCTTGCTTTGTAAAGAATGATCTACAAGCAGTACTACCATCTGCCAGACAAAGTTGGAGAACACAAGAGGAAGATTTCATAATATTTTTACACTCTTGTTATTCTTCATGAATCACACGCTATAAAACTGGTTAGAGTATGACAAAATATTTCACTGGAAGTGCAAAAAAAAGATTCTGCTAGATGAGAATTGAGAAAATCTTGGCCACAGAAAAACACACACATAATACTGATTATTTTTTCTAGTTCTTTAGGATTTCATGACGATGATATTTTTACAGACCTAAGAAAAATGGTAGATGGTCAATGCTCTGAGACTATAGATCTTTCCCCCAAAACCCCAATAGGCATCTCTTGGGTACCAATTCAGGTGACAGCATTCTGAATTCACCCATGCATTGGCACACACGGCTGCACTGCCAGTGAGGCAAATCCCAGATAGTAAAATCCCACATCAAGGAAACAAGAGTCAGTCAATTATGAAACCACTTGTCAAAACAGTTCACCAGTTTATTTTGCAGAACAGTTTTTTCAAACTCTAGAGTTAAAGCTTTCTAACAACTCAATGTCCAAATGGAGATCAGCAACGAGTGATGTCCCTCGGGGCTCCATATCAGGATTGGTTCTGTTCAGTATCTTTATTACTGACATAGTGGGATCGAGTGCACCCTCAGCAAGTTTGCAGATGACACCAAGCTGAGTGGTGCAGTTGACAGCTAGAGGGAGGGGATGCTGTTCATGGGGACGCAGACAAGCTCAAAAGGTGGGCCTGCGTGAACCTCATGAGGATCAACAAAGCCAAGTGCAGGGTTCTGCACCCAGGTCAGGGCAACCCAGGTGCCCTGTCAATACAGGATGGGGGATGAAGGGAGTAAGAGCAGCCCTGCCGAGAAGGACTTGGGGGTACTACTGGATGAAAAAATTGGACAGGAATCAACTACGTGCACTTGCAGCTCAGAAGGCAAATCGTATCTGGACTGCATAAAAAGAAACGTGGCCAGCAGGCCAAGGGAGGTGAAATTGAGCAACTTATAAGACTTCAAAAAAATATTACTTTGTACATGGTAACTCAGATCACCAGAACGTGATCTGAGTTTATCTCATGATTTGAGCTAAATTCCCTGAAGAATGCAGCCATTCTAAGTATGCTCTAGCAGCTGCAGGATCTGAGCAGGATTTCCTTGAATTTTGCATCCTCTGGGCTGCTGTGAGCCACAAGGTATCTTTGAGATAGCTCTTCTGAAGAAGAAATCAGTGGAACAGATGAATCAGTCAGATTTAAGAGACAGATGAGACAAGGCCTAAACATTAACCACATGACTGTGTGAATGGAATAAGAGAATAAAGTGCAGCAAATGGAAGTTAATAAATTAATAAAACAAAGACCGACTTAACAAAGAGACTGAAGCTCAGAGCAGTTGGCTGTAGCCACAGGCAACAGGGACCAGCCTGTCCAGAAGACTAAGTCAGCAGTCAAAACTGGAGATGGGATAGGCCACTAGCACCTAATGATGAAAAAACTAACATACTCCAAGTTGGAGCCCATGGATACTTTCTGAGACATATGATTATATTTTTTATTACTAGAAATTTACATGGTGATGAATGTAGTCAAAAGAAAAAGTAAGACTGATCAGTCTGGTGGAGGAAGAAAAATCTTAAAGTTAAACAGTAAATAACACTGCGTACACACACATAGATATTTTGTGAAATATGTATTGCTGAAATCAATAGCTCTATTGTGAATAAAGACTTTCATTTTACTAGAAGAAAGAAAACATGCCAAACAGATAAACCCATATGACCATTTACAACACATTGTTAGCCAAACTCAGCATTCAGACAGCAATCAAAACATCTTAAGTTCGCACTCAAATTATTGCGGAGAATGCTGGAAGCTGCTAGCCGAAAATAATACCAATTCTTTCCCCTTTCACTCTCCTCTTTAGCAGCATGGCACTCGTGAAGCTGCCATTTGCTCCATTAGGATTCATTATTATGTACACAGAGCCTCACACACAACGATATTGCTATTTGCCACCTCAAAGTAAGCTAATAGCATTTTCAAAATGCAATTAGAACCTTTCAGGAGAAAGCTCAAGCTGTGTTTGGATAATATGAAGTTAACTCTCTACTACATTTCACAGACAGGCACACCAAAGCTAATAAATTCTTCTCATGTCTTCAGATTATTAACACACCTACTGGCAATGTCAAGATGTTAGTTTAAAGAATTTCAAATATGAAACAGTTCAATAATCTCGTTTACGACAGCTGACTGACAAAGCTAATTAACTGCCTGGAGAAGATTCTTTATAAATGAAGCAACTTCTGTCTGAACATATTTCCAGGAAGAACAAAATGTTCATTTTGTCTTTCTCTTGTCTTCCTCCCTTCTAGCCTTCTCCATCCTATCTAATCTTTGATAAAGGTTTTTTGAAGGTGTTTATATATTGCTCTTCCTGTGATTTGGTGGTTTCTTGTTTTCTGTGCCCTTTGCGGCTTCCTGCTGAACACTTCAACTCCTCTCCTCCAGACCTTTTTGTTAAAAACTATCTTTTCAGACATTCTACACAGAGCACTTTCACATCTCCCCTTTACCTGGGGGAGTTTCATGTTTAATATCTACAAGCTTTCCCCAGCTGTGAGGTGGTTGTTTCACAACATTCACCTGCTTCAGGTATTTTTCTCATTTACAGACCTTCCACCACGCATAATTTCCAAAAAAGAAGAGACCCTGTCTGTATCCAATTGTAGTTGCATAGAAGGAAAACAGTTTTTTCTCCTCCACTTGACTCCCAGAATGTTACAATTTGGGGACAACTTTTATGCAGAGGAAGCCAACACTGATAGCTCTAGCTATTATTAGCCTTGATTGTAAGCAGGCACTATGCAAGCAGAGTACGTTGCTCTGCCAAAACATCTCAGTCTTGGACTAAAAGACATCATTATGCCCATCAGATGGTCTCTCCTTAGGGAGAACAACCTATTTATTATACCAGATAATGTACCAGTTTTATGAAATGAACATACAGTAGAGCAAATGAAATTACTTATCGCATAATATTTGTTACAAGTTAAGGGTACTGACAGTACTGAGATTAGGAAATACCTGCAAAATCCAAATAAAAACACCTGCAACAAAAGGAAGAGTTGTTTTATGAAGATAAACACCACTAGACTTTTCTTCCCATCAGAATCCAATTCTGAATAGCAGCAGCAGAACTGGAAATGTTTATTTTTAGGCTGATGCTAAATGGTGCCTGTGACGCAGAGGAGCAGATTAATTTTATCTGGAATTTTTCTTTTTGTCATCACAAGTTCATAAAAAACCTATAGATTTTCTTCACACAAAGCAATTTACTGCCTAGATCTTTTTCTAACACCAGCAGAACAGACTGAAAATATTAGTGCATGCCATCATAAACATCAAAACAATGAGGTAACAGAAGATTACCAGCAAGCCTGGCAGAAACGCTAGTTTCAGGTCAATCCCGCTCAATCCTAACAGAACAAGTACAACCTACCCAGCATCAATGGAAAGATGTGACTTCCCACCTCAGTTACACCCTGCCCTTTCCCTTGCTGATAGCATGCTCAGAAAAGACTTGACTTTTCACACCGAATCATCACTTGAAGCAAATGAGTGGCTTTATGCACATATTGCACAACATCCTCGATAAAGAGGGGTGGGATAAAAATAATCAAGTGACCAAGATGCTGAGTATCCTCTCACCTTGATCATTTCTCTTTAAGAAGAATAACTTTGTTGAACCTGTCATTTCTCCCCTCCTAGCTTTGTTCTGGAAGATATATTTACTATCTTCAAAATGTCTACAATTCCAACCCTTTAAAATAGAGGAGGAAATATTAGTCATTTATAGGAGGCTACATGAGACATGGAAACCGACTTGTACTTCTGCAAAACTGAGATCTGGGTTATTACTGTTGTCTTTCCCACTCCCCAGAAGTCAGAGTTATTCACTTCTGAAGCTCTACTTAGCTTCAAAACTTAAATTCATGGACTGTGTTAATTTAGAATCAAATATTTTGAACAGTTGCAATCAAAAATTAGACTGGACTTACTGTTCTCCTTTCTGTTGTCACATAAACCTGATCCAAAGACAATTCTTCAACAGGCTAGCTAGGCATTAGATTTTGGGGAAACAAAGACACACAAACATGTGTTTAAGTATGCATGTATTATTAAAGGATAATTGGTAAATAATCCTTATTAATGAGTATGTCGGGCTCAAGTCAAAGAGTCCAGCTAGATGAGTCATTTTTCCCCATCTCTCTAAAACTCACTGATTGTGCTTTGCTTTTAAGGTCTATGCTAGCTAATTAGGGATTTTCAGTAATCTATTTTTAATATGTACCATCTTCTGTTCTTTTTAGTGCAGCCTTAAGATAGACTTTTATCTTTACTGCTGTGCACAGATCATCTGAAAATATAAGTTCTCTACTACATGACAACTCATAATGAGCCTTAATGAAGCTTGGGAACAGCTGTTAAAAACTCCAGTTGAATAGGTTTGCCCAAGCAGCAGTAGCTTAGGATGCTTTTTCTCTTATAGCACTGTTGAGTCATCTGCTCACCATACATATAATGAGAAAAATCAAAAATGAAACACTAAAGCAGCTTAATCCTTTTTCCTTAGACATTTTATTTTAATCAGAGTTTTAATAAGTACATTATGAACCATCATCTCTTAAGCCTTTCACCTTTTTAATTATATTCCTGCTCTGAACATCGACAAAAGCAAATGTTATTATGCAAATTTTGCTCCGAATTCATGTCCTTACCGAAAGCATAAGAAACAGAGTTCAAACTCCATTTTTAATTATACTATAGATAAACGAGCTGCAAATTATTAGAATTTACAATAAGCTCTCATGATTTTACATGTTACCTAAGCTAAAAGTCAAAAGATTATATATTTCGGGTAGAATAGGACTTTAAGAAGCATGAAGGTTAAACATGATGGAAACAAAACAACTTCTGTTACTTCATATTGTTTGTCTTCTTTTATTAACCTTTCATTCGTAAACACTAAAGTTATGCAGCATACGGGATACTCAAGGGGGTTTTGTACTGTTTTTCCAATTACAACGCTGTTTATGTTCCCTCCAATCCTCCACATTTTTTAAAAACATAATTTCCCAATCATTCAATCAGAACACACAGGAGCAGTTCACTTTCATGTATCAACTGCAAAGCACTACTTCATGAAAACTCCAAATATTTTTCCTCTAGTATCCCTGTTATCTGGTTTTGTTCCAGTAACACCTATAGGCCTAATTCCCACTCTACTAGGCACAGTACAGCTGCAGCAAAGAGATAGTATAGCTCAAAAGCACATAGCTTACATCTAGAGCCCATGGATGAGTAAGAACTCAGATGACAGGAGATAGGAAAAGGAATTGACGATTGCATTGAACCTGATAAGCAGAATCCACAGAACACCTGATAAACTTCTTCTTTTCTCCTTCCCTCAATCAATGTTTCCCCAATAAAAGTTCCAAAAAGCCAACACTGCCTGCGAGTGCCAACATTTTGAATTATCTACATCAACCTAATAGAGCCAAAAAACTAGCCATAGTCATCAGGTGTGAGATCTTCAGTTAATTTAATGTTTCTGAGTTTTGAATACTTCATTATGAAATTTTTCAGTTGTTTTGTAGGGAAATACCAAGAAACATAAGATTCTTAATAGATCTGTATATGCTGAGCAACAGGAAGTCTGCCAACACCCTGGGGTCTGGTGAAGTTTTATTATCATCTGCAATGGCACCAGAATTCATTCTTTTCTTCACTGATTCCAAAATCCAGTATGATTTGACTGCCTTGCACAAAGGCTCGGAACTGTTTGCTTGTGGAAAGAGTGTTATTGCTGAGTTTTTCAAAGTCCCAGTCTCATGGCTCATTATGCAAGTGACGTAAATATTTTATTTTCATGATTGTTTGCTTTGGAGGTTACTACACAATTACCACAACACCACTGGCAAATGAAAAATAAGTAACTGGAAAAAAACAGATCTGCACAACCTAGACCCGAGGTTGGCAGCTTATACATTGGCTTCATTTCCAAACTGTAGCCGTACTGGCCTAGAACAACACTGTTATTCTAAGCTCACTGCAAACAAACAAAATAATGCACTATATCTAATAACTCTCTAAAAGAAAAATAAAGACTAAGGCCACGATTCTTAGTTATAGGAACCTTTATCTGAAGTAGTTGCACTGAAAAGCATGTAAAACATCCTAGTAGGAATCTGATGCAAGATGGTTTGGGATTTGCAAGTTTGTGAAGTGTAGAGTATTATGCACCAGAGTCTTCTGCATAAAGCAGAAATCTAAAGCTGCTTTAACTCCTTTATCTTAAGAAGGGAAGAATAAAAATAGAATAAGATTGGGGACTTTGAGGCAGCCTCTTTCTCTGAAACGGCCCTCATAGGTCACATCATCTGCATTTGGTTCGTGAACTGGCTCCCGAGAGACACAGAATAAAGGGAGGACAATGACAATGTTGCATAATTCAAAAGTTCTAATAAGTAAAATTAGCAAACATTATAAGTAGTAATGGAATCTATACATGTGAAAATAGCACAGTGGCAGTGGAATTTCAGAACAGCACTTAGAAGGGACATATTACAGTTCCAGAGTCATTTCCAAATAGGCCTTTCTGTACGTGAAAAACACACATGAAAAATACTCTGTACAATTTGGAAAAGAGAAAATTTTTTTTACACACTATAACAGGACAAGACTATAAACCAGCCCCCCCAAAAATAGAATTACAAGTCCAGAAGCTGTTTCAGAAAAACGAAAAAGGAAAAAAAAAAACCACACAAAACACAAACCTTCCTAGTTTCACCTAGTAATAAACCTAGTCTCAAAGAAAGGTGGCTTTATCAGGTCTATCAGGTCATTAATTTAAGATGATACTTGGTACCTTTAAGCATTATTCCCAAAGATGATATTTAGTCACTCTAAAGAAACCCCCCCCAACTTTGCATCGTTTTAAAAAAAAAAAAAACAAAGCAGCAGAAATCTACTAGCTCTCAGTCTATTTTGCACAACTGCTCTTTTTCCTTCACTTATGCAAGAAAGAGTTTGGATATCCTGATATACAGGTCAGTTATTGCGGAGGGACAGAAGCGGGGAGGGAGAGTTAGAACAAGAGAGCAAAGAAGGAATTTTTCTGTCAGATTAGATATAGGTTTAGCTGGAGGGCAGGGGGGAACCATCTTCCAGTAGTTCGGGGACAACTCCTTACACAGGACTGCAGAAATGGTACTGTGGCAGATTCCCAGATAAACTGACAATTCAGCAGCCAGGTTCCTGGCACAACAGGAAATGTCTTCTTAAGAAAGATGTTAAATAGCTCTCTTCGTTTCTCTGTAAACTTACTTATTTCAGAAAAGAATGGAAATAGGATCTCAGCACAATACACATCAGATGATTTAAATAGACCCCCAGAGCCAGACTTCACATATACATATTACAATGATGACAACGTACAGCAGCTAATTAAATTGTGGTTTGGTTGCACCCTATTCCTGGAATCTTGCCTCATTGCAGTGTCTGGTCAAGGTGCTACTTACGCTGAGAGGCTGAAGCAATAAGCAACAGCAGATACATCAGGTTTTTCCCCACAAACACATCTTCTACTTCTCTCTCAAGGGGTTTAAATTCTCAGCTATTGTAAACATAAAATGCCATGAAACGTGAAGTCAAATGGGAAGAATGGAAGTTTCTAGTTCTAGTAATTGAGTCTCCCTAATGAAATTACTATGTTAAACTCTCGGGGACACACATCCCATTTTTATTCCTCTAAATGTGAATAGTCAAGTTCAGCCTTTCGAGTAAACAAAACATTATTTACTTTAGCAAAGGAAGGTAGAAGTTGAATTTTAAAAAAACAACCATTAAAAAAAGAAAATCAGTGGCAGGCAATCATTTGCTGAAAGAGATCCTTTCCTCTTGCAAACAGTTTTATTAAAGCAGATTTTTAACCTAGTCTTTTACGGGAAGCAAAGGTAACACACTACCTCAATTGCCAACAAGTTCAGAACCCATTAGTAAAATCTGGCTGAAATACGAAAACTGGATAATAGTCTCAGACAGAGAATACTCCATGTTACATGAAAATCAGCTGCTGAACAGAGTAGAGATACCCCAGTAATTACCTCCACTAATTGTCTTTTCATAGACAGCAGCCAACCAGCCAGTGAAATTCCCAGCTAGTCAGCCCAGCACATAAACAGCTTCAAACCAGCAAGCTGAGACAGCGACAGTCACCTCAGCCACATTGGAAAGGGACCACTGAAGGGAGAGGTGGTTTAGGTAAGCAGGAGGAGACAGTATTATGAAAAACAAAGGCAGGCATCTGGGGGCTTAGAAAGTGCAAAAAACTAGGGTCTACCGAAAACTACATTTCATTACAATTCAAATTAAATGAATCTTCTCATTCAAAACTGTTCTGCAGGTAAGTTAAATTCAGTCTTCCACGGACTATTCAGACTGCTTGGTGTTTTAGCAGGACATAGAAGAGCCAAAAATGGACCAGGTATGCTGCCCAGCCTTCTCGATCAGATGTCTATTGTGTATTACTAGCTCATGGCAGATATTCACCTACATTCCATTCTGTGTAATTTGCTGTGCCAGTCATACAGTGTGGTTTCAACTGAATAGCTTAGTATAATTCAGAAAAACAGAAACAACATAGAGAACATCTCGGGAGTCTCAAAGCACTTAAAGGGCTTTAATGATCTATCCTGTTACTAAAAATGGGTCATCATTTAGATGACTTCAGGTACATCTATCTGGTCAGATACGTTAGTTATGTAGTTAATGCTCAATTTCAGACTACTGGTTAATAAGTCAAACTTTAGATTTACAAAAGCAGAAGGGTAGAAGCATAAGTTAGAGCAAACAGGAAAATTCATTGCTTAAGTGGCAACAGAAACATAATCATGTAATTCTTCAAGCCATCACCTGATCCAATCCACAAACAGCTTTGCAGCTTGTGTCAGATTATGTCAAGCAAGAGTTACCCGTCTTTAAAAATGCAGTGTTCACTGCCAAGTGAAAATAGGCTGAAAGTATTAATCACCTGATCTGGCATGGGAACGTCTCCTCCAGCTCCCAAAACACGACAGTCTTGCTTGAAAAACTACACTTTAAGCTACTGCATCAAGGAATAATAGAATCTTCTTTTTCATTATATATTTCAGTTCACACTGAGGACAGAGGAAACTAATGTTAAGGCGAGTACTTGATCTACTCAGATTCCTATTTCTTTGGTCTAAACTGCACCTAATGAAATTTAAGTGGTCTAAAGATATCCCACTAGTTTGAGAAAAAGATAGTTTTTGCACTTCTAGCAATCACATAAAAACAGAATCTTATCGAAGCTATAAAAGATTTTAAAAATAGAAATAAAAGACTGTTTAATAATAACAAAAAACTATAATGTACTGGTAAGGCCATGAATTCAAGCCTTGATTAAGCTCTGTAATTACATATTAGGTAAAGACCAAAGCATCAAAACTAAACAGTACCACTCTGTACAACAGCAGTATGCTTTAATGAATCCCTGGAGCTACCGTTTCAACTATTAGCAGTTTTTTCAGGGTTTTTTTTAGGATAACCACTCAAACAGTGCTGTACTTCTAGGTAGACTAGAAAAAAGTTCTAGTTTTGCTGCGCATATCCAATTAATTCCAGCATTCCACTGATAACATATAAATGACATAAGAGATTCAAGTAATATGTAAAAATCAGTACAGAAATTGACTGGCAGCTTCTCTCTTCCCATTCATACTTTTTCCACTTTTTCAGGTACTTAAGACTCGTTCTTTTCTGTTCCTCTCAATGACCCTCTAAAATGAAAAGCAAAAACTTGCATTTTCAAAACTACCATGTTTGCTTCATAAATTCCCCCTATTACTCTCTTTCCCTAATTAATATTCTTCAAAGTCAGAATATTCAGAAATAAATTTCAGCACAGGAAAGACATGCACCTCTTGGAGCAAGTCCAGAGGAGGGCCACAAAGATGATCAGAGGGCTGGAGCACCTCTCCTATGAAGACAGGCTGAGAGAGTTGGGGTTGTTCAGCCTGGAGAAGGCTCCAAGGAGACCTTACAGTAGTCTTTCAGTACCTGAAGGGGGCCTACAGGAGAGATGGGGAGGGCTCTTTGTCAGGCAGTGGATCAATTGGACAAGGGGTAGTGGTTTTAACCTGGAAGAGGGGAGATTTCGGTTCGATATCAGGAAGAAATTCTTTCCTGTGAGGGTAGTCTTTCAGTACCTGAAGGGGGCCTACAGGAGAGATGGGGAGGGCTCTTTGTCAGGCAGTGGATCAATTGGACAAGGGGTAGAGGTTTTAACCTGGAAGAGGGGAGATTTCGGTTCGATATCAGGAAGAAATTCTTTCCTGTGAGGGTGATGAGACACTGGAACAGGCTGCCCAGAGAAACTGTGGATGTCCCATCCCTGGAGGTGTTCAAGGCCAGACTGGATGGGGCTTTGAGCAACCTGGTCTGGTGGGAGGTGTCCCTGCCCATGGCAGGAGGTTGGAACTCGATGATCTTTAAGGTCCCTTTCAACTCTAACCATTCTATGATTCTATGAAATACTAACAAATATTCTAAATAAATGATGGCATTATTTTAACCAATATTTTTCTGGTTTTCTTTTTTTTTTTCCCTTCCCATTTGTTTCCCCCATGATTCTAACAGCTTGCTTTATTGACAGTTTCAGCTGGCTGCATAACAGGCTACAGCAGGAGATCAGTGCATATAATGATATTCTCCACAATATCTACTTATAAACAAATTTATAAGGCTTGTTTTTTTTAATAAGACAGACTAAGAAAACTTTATAAACACACCTAATATTCCTGACATCCACACACTAGTTTCTACAGTAATTTAATATCTTCATGAGCATAACAGAGAGCTACAGCATCAAATTATAGATGCCATAGAGGGAAGCAGGGTACCACTAGAAACAATGAATGACAAGTAGGGTTGCCTGTATTCTGAACTGGTACAATTTTGTGCACATGCAATCTATTGGAAAAGGAACAGCTAGCAAACCTAGCACCACTTTCAGGCTGCGGTAGAAAGGTCTCCTTAGTGACAGCAACTACCAGAAAACACTGCCTAATAAGATACCTGTAGTTGTTACCATGGTTAACTTTTCAGAGAGGGAGCACAAGAGTCTGAAGACACATCCAAAACAGATGTGTGCGCATAAGTTTCTGGAAACTGCTGTTATCACCCACCACTTACCCCCATAGATTGCCAGAAAACATGTGCATCTGTTAATTGCTCATGAAAATTCAGAATATTTTGCCAAATCTGAGTTTTCAGTTGACAGTCATATTGGCAAGAGGAAGAACAAAAACATGTTTTCAGGACCTCCTAACAATTCTTCCTTGTGGGAAATAAATAGTACTACAAGTTCTCACAGCCTGTATTTTACATGTGTTCAGCACTTGTAGATTTTGCAAGTATTTTATCCATATTTTTT
Organism: Calidris pugnax; assembly: GCF_001431845.1. Lineage (NCBI taxonomy): Eukaryota > Metazoa > Chordata > Aves > Charadriiformes > Scolopacidae > Calidris > Calidris pugnax. The sequence goes on from NW_015090920.1 coordinate 11,097,209, forward strand.
ACAAACATGCATGAAATGAAAAACTTTTCAGACTTCTTTAATATCTGTGCTACCTATTTAGTGAGCCATTTCCGCGTGCCTATAGACACTGTAGAGCTAGCTTTGTGCCATATGTGCTTTTCAAACAGGAACAGTTACAGCAAATATTGCTATTAGTTTTGCTGTACTTCTACAGAAGTTATTCTATATCCCGTGGCCAGTGAAATCCTAGCACAAGATAATCATAGATAATCTAGCCACGTTAAATCTCCATAGCGGCTATTTATAAAATAATCTATTAATAGGGAAGTTTTTCCAAATTTTCACTAGTAATTTAGTAGAGAGGTACAGAAACTTATCCTTTCCAGTGTAAAAGATCTTTAAAACTTTAATTTCCTGGAATTTTCTGTCAGCTTACTATTTTGTGTCATGCTTGGCTTTTTTGCTTGCTTGTTTTTTCCTTGTCCTCTCCACAGATCAACAGTTAAGTATTTGATATCAAACTAGACCTTGCTGTGGAAAAACACACTGAAAAAATGTACCACACATTCCCCTTCTGATGATGTTCCTTAGTTTTCAATACAGAAAAAAATGTTTTGCATGGTAAGATGAGCTATCTTAAGAGCAATTTAGAAATGAATTGCCAAAATCCTTTTACAAGTACAAAAATTATAATGAACAGTCACTGCTGAATATTTATCAACATATCCAAAGACAGATGAAAGACATAGCATTTTCTTTTGCTTAAGGAGTTTACAAGTTCTATTACTTTACCATTCTGCTTTATGGAGGGTGATGTTCAGACAGTTTTCCTTATAGGAGGAAAGTAAGATTCTACTCTTACTTACTCCCAATGCTCCTTTTTTTTAAGAAAAAAAAAAAGAGAGACAATTTTAACATTCTGTCCTTCCTACAGCTTGAAAAATGAACTGAATGACAGGTGAAATCTCTGGCAGATTGGCCACTTCATACCTGTGTTCCTGCACAGCTCTTTGATGCTTAGCATCTGTGCAAGCTGACCTAAGTCCTCCATAAGGCATGGATCCTGAAAGGATCTAGTGCTCACATTTGCACCTGTGAAATAGCCCAGTGTGGCCACACATCAACAAACAAACATAGGCTACCTTATCAACATATGCTTAAAGATGCAAATAAATATAAATAGCTAGTACTTCAGAATAAAAAAAACATTTGCAACGTATTTCTTTCAGAGCGAGATACAGTTATGGCCCTAAAGAAACTGACATTCACTGCATTTTTTAATCTTCCCATATCCCAGTACTAGTCCACATTCATTCACCTTTGAGAATCACTGACCACTGTTTTGTGGGTTTCACAGACACACGAATTAAAAATAATTGGGTTATTTGTAGCCATTAACATCCTCAGCTATTTCTGACATCTCTGTATGAGTACTGATACAAAATCAGGAAAAAAAAAAGATAACAAGAGATACATATGTGTATCTTCTTTATAGATCAAGACTTGTGGAAAGGAAACAATTTACTGAAAGGGGAATCTTGTTGCTGCCTTCAATTTCTTATTGGAAGGGTATGAAGAAGATGAAGGCAGACTTTTCTCAGAGGTATGCAGTGAAATGAAGACAGGCAATGGGAAAAGCTGCAAAAAGAAAAATTCTGATAAGCTGTTAGGAGAAGAATGTGTAGTAGAAGAGTAATGAAAAACCAGAGCAGCTTGCCCAGAGAGACTGTGGAGAGCCTTACAGATATTCAAAGCCTGACAGGGCAAGGCCCTGAGAAACCTCATTCTCAGTTGACCTTGGAGGGATGGCAGGGGAGGACAACAGGGAGGTGTGTGTGTTAGAGCAGATAACCTCCAGAAGCTCCTTTAAACATAAACTACTGAAATTCAAATTTTAATACAAGAATTCTGCGGATGGGGAAGCCCACATACAGACTCACTATCCCTGCTTTCCAGACCTCCTCTTAGCTTTTCAGCTGGTATCCGCAAATATGCAAACATCTTACCCTTTTGTAACATCTCCACTGTTAACACCTGCTGTAGGACTGCACAATTGCAGGATTACAAAAAACCTAGACACACATGAGTGAAAGTTTTATTTTTCTACGTACTCACATTGGAATGACAGAAAAGACACTTCACAAAAGAACTACTGTTTTCCAGTGTGAAATAAAGCTTCCCCTCCTTCCCCCACATTAGGATCAATAAGACTTGGTTTCAACACATATACTGTATTTTTGTAAACTCTGGGTCACTGCACAGGGGAGTAAAACTTTGTGTGCAGCTACCCCTCTGCCTGGTTTTGAAGGCCAGGGGGGGCCTCCTTTGAACCCAGATCTGCCCATTGTTCTGTGGTTGCCACCTCGCCAAATTTAACCAGAATAAGTCTGTTGAAAGTTAGAAGATATCTATATTTTTGTTATCATCATGGTGAAAGCCTGACCAGTAGAATAGAGTCTGGAGTGTTCAAAGAATTCCTCTAAAGGTGGTGGTGAGGGGGAGAAGCTTTGGAAGGAGGGGAGGGTGTGGGGGGTGAGTTTGGGCTTGTTAAACAATTTTGGAAACTATTGCTAAGTGTACTCCTGTGCTGACATCAATCTTACTTCTTATATCACTTACGAAAGAGCATTATTATTAGAACTAGAACTGTCATCCAAAACACTGTATGGAAACATCTCCCCTTAAAGAATAAATTGTGTAAACATGGATATGGTAATTTTTCTCTCTTAACTGAGAAGAAGCCAATGAAATAATCAGAGCTAGCCCCTTTTAAGTTCCTTTTATTAATGTATTAAGGGCAATTACCAGAAAAATGTTACCTTCTACAAATTATGGCTTCATATTATCATGTCACATAAATACTGAAGTCACAAATAGCCATAAATAAAGGAAAGTTGATTAGGACTCTATTAAACATGTATTTTTATTACTGTCAAGACTTCAGTGCACTATGTGTAGGCAACCCTATTTTCCCATAAATGCTTAGCTAGGGTGCCCACTTGCAATGGCTTCTTAGACTATTGCAGTATCATTAAACATCATTATTGTTTCTTTATTTTTCAGTTCTGTTCACATAAGACAAGGACCATTAGCCACAGACAGAATTTATTTCAAGAGACACAGCAACACGTCTCAGCACAAGTCAGCAGAATACTTGCAGAGTGACAAGCAGTTATTTTTCCTCACCCATTATCACAGTGGTATACCAAAATTTTTAAGTTATCATTACTCATTTCTTGATGAAATTCCAACCAATTTCAAAATAGTTAAAAAAACCCAAACAATATCTCTTTTAACCCATGTCTATCTGTAGCATAGTTTTGGTGGCCCCGATGAAAATAATGGCAATGCTTTAAATTACAGTTGTTCAAGGAACATGTTATTTAAAGCTACCAAGACAGTTATATTGTCATTTAATAGAAAACAATTAATTACTTAATCATACTGGAAATTAGAACCAAAGATATAATACAGTAGCTGCATAAATACCTAATTCTTCTCATTTTAGATAATGATACTACTTACTTTTAACTTAAATCTATTTACTTGAAACTGATAATAGTCACTTAGTAGCCAAAGTCTTTTAAAACCCTGCTCTTAAACACCTTGCTACTTGGCAAGAAACCATAAAATGTAGGCCACGGGCTGTTGTTTCCAAACATATCCCCTGTATCTTTTCCCACAAAGAACACAGTTTAATTTTAGGGATGGTATCAAAGGCTGAGATGCCTCCTGAAACTAAAGGGATGTTGAGAAAACACAGTCTGAATGCTGTTAAGATGCCCAGGATTTCGTCTAATAAAACCGTTGGGCTTTAAATCTCCAAGACACTTAGCAAATTTTCTCTAGGGGAAGAATAAAATAATAAAAATTTAAAAAAAAAGTCTTGGCAACTGAACCTGATACTATGTCATTCATTAAATGTCACAGTGGTTACATGCCCCAAAACCCTAACAATGCCCTCAATGCAAATAATGCAGGTTTGCCTTAAATTAATGAGCCAGCTTAAATCTGGGTGCACTTCCAGGGAATCAATTAGAACTAAGTCAATACTAAATATGACCCACTGTACACCGCTGACTTAAACTAGGCTATTTTATGTGCAGTAACTGCTGATTTTATGCTGACACTGTGCCAAGCAACCAACTTGGCAAAAACTGAAGTGGTCTTTAATCACAGTTTCAGTTAAATTATATCCTTCAGCAAAACATGCTGATGACAAACAATAAACTGACAGACACTAGCCCCACAAATTCAAGGTACAGATACTCAAACAGAGCCATCACAAAATAAGTAAATTAATTTGAATTAAAAAATATGGCCCAATAATGAACCTTTTCCTTGAGTAGAGGCACGCTGCCCTGTGCAGACATAAGACAAAAAACGACACCGCTTCTCTAGAATAGGTCTTTTCTTCCCATCATAAACATCAATAATTCAACAGAATGTATTTTTATAACTAAAAGTTATAAGTTTCATAAATTTGTATTGTAACATTCAGTCAAATACCCTCAACTAATTCTCTTTGCAAGCTGTTAAGCCTTAAGGCACTGTTAAAAGCAACAGTATGAGGGTAAGGAGATCGGCAGAGATCAAAATAGTGATCCCACTTTAAGTAATATAGATACTAAAAAGAGATGAAAAAGAGCAGATACTTTGGGCCTGTATTACTAAAGGATACTGAAAAGCATTTGCTTAATTATATCCCTAGCTTAATAGAGATCCAAGGATTGTACAAATACTTGAAGCTAAGAATCTACTGAGCTGCTTTGTGATTCTAGGTGTTGGTAAGCACATTCCAAAGGTCTTTTAAATTTAATTTGTTTCTATCATAGAAGTGACACCAATCAGAATGGATATGGTAAGCACAATAACCCAATTATTTTCACTTCTTCAACTTTTAAAAACTTTACAAGTGAAAACTTTCCACTTAACTTTCCCCTGTTCGCCAGCAGACACAAGGTCTCTGAAACATGATCACAACTTAATTTCTCTGAGCAGCACACACCTGAAAAGAAAAATATCTGCTCAAAGCAATCCTAATTCAAGGGACAGAGAATCCTGCCTTCGAGCAGCAACAGAGAATATACACTTTTAAGAGAAAGTTCTGTCTTGCAGCTGGACATATTACTTTCTCAGCTCTCATTTCTCATGCTACACCTGCCAGACATCCTTCTGTTTCTCAGATGCTTGAGGCTCTATTTTGGCAATTTTACCCCATAACAGGTACAGAATAATACCTTAAAATCTGGTAGTAGTAATGGGACTGAGGTAAGGTATTCCCTACTCTACCGCTGTGAACATATGCTTCAATAAGTTACTGCATGTTGTTATTAGAGCTCTCTTAATAAATGTCATCAGTCGAGATACAAAAGTGGCAAGTTATTTGATTTAAAATTCGATTTCAGGTCATTTATTTTATTTGTTGTTATTGGCTTTTATCTGTAACAGTGACAGACAAAATAGTCATTTATGTGATTTAGACACCTAGCCATCTAATTTTCACACTACGTGCTCTGAGAAAAGGCAAAGAATTACATGCAACGTTGACAATTTATATTCAGCACAGCCACTGTGTGACATCTCAATCTGTTGAGATATATCATACAGTTACCACTGTAGGTCACTTTAAAATTATCCTACTTGCTTTCATAACGCCATGTGGGGAGGGAGACATGCTGGCTTCTTTTTAAGTTCTTGCACCTCCTCGCTCTAAAGCCCTCTGCCGAGTAAAAATATCTGTCAGTCTGCAGATTTCATTGTCATCTACTTTCAACATATTGATTTCCCCAGAGACCTAAGTTGATTGATTTTTATTTTTTTTAAGCTACCTTACACTTCAACAGAGATGCTAAAGCAGCAGCTACACTAGACACTTTCAAGCTACTATCGCAAGTAAAACTCTGCACAGTTCTGTTTCCTTTTCGCTAACTAAATAGGCTTCTCTCTTTCCCAAAAAAAGTCTTAATGCATTAGACTAGACATTTCTTCTGAATGTGTTACAGTAAGTCAATGGAAACCAAAGAATGACCTTAGAGAAACAGACCTGCCAACCATACCCGTAGTAGACTAGTTGATTTTTCCTAATATTAATGACTGACTGTGAATATTGTTATATATTTTCTCAAAATTTTCTTTCTTTTTAATTTAACACCATACAATCAGCTAAACAATATCAAGATGATAATTTCTGAGTGAATGCCATACACTCTACTTAATATTTCTCATTTCATCCTGCTCAGATTATGTCCTCCTAGCACACCCAGAATTAAAATAAGACCTCAACATACAGTTTTTGAAGTGAAAAAAGATTAAGTCTTGTAGAAAACATAAATAAGAATAACATATATCAATGTATTAGTCTGTTTCTCTCAAGCAAATGCTGTGAAGTTTTGAAGTTTCATGAGGTGATATAAACAGTCAGCAGAACTATAAGGAGAAGTAAATGACTGAAAAGGAGACCTATTCGGTTTTAGTTTCCTTTCAGTGTCTGTTAATAAATACTTTGAGTTCAGGATAAATAAGAAAGGGAATTGCACTTTTCAAAATACATATATATCCTGAGTAAACTTTGACAGCAAAAAGATCCGTCCAGACTGCCACATTGCTAGACCAGCACATGTTCTCATTCACATGAACTAGTTTGTGACTCTATCACCAGGAACACGTGAAAGATTGTATTTAACTTTTGACAGTAGCTTCCATGGCAAGACACGTTAGCCCATCTCTGGGTTATGATTTGGCTAGTAGGAGTTCTGAAAACACTCTTTAGCAGTATTAAACATCCCTAAATGAAATAAAGAGCCAACACAAGACAACATGGGCACATGTAACAACCATATTCTCAGTATTCAAGTGTTATCTGATTTCTAGCATTTCTGTAGGAATACAGCAGGGCACTGAGGACCCCAATACTACTTAAGGAGGGAAGTACTCAAGGGTTGTCAGATTGCAAAAAAAAAATGTCATTTTAGGCAGCAGCTGTGCATGTTGTCACCAATACTTTCACACAACACAATAAACCAATGGCAAGCATACTTTTTGGTTTTATTATTAAGAGATTGCTGCAGAGGATGTGTGAATTCTTGTATGAAAACTGGAGAGAAAAGCATGAGAATAAAAAAAGTAAAGGTAGGTAATCCACTTCCTGGTATTGAAAAAGTCATCATGCTCCAAAATGGAAAATAAATTGTTAGCATAGTTTTACAGTTGCGGGTTATTAAGAGATCAATATGTACAGTACAGTTTACTATCAGCACAACTGTTTATCTTGTAAGTCATAAAAGACGGCTGTAGGTAGTATTGAATCAAATATGAAATTTACAATTCAGCAGACATCTATAGCAACATAAGTCCAGGACAATAGATTGGAATTGCCAAGAATTCACTGACAACTACTGACATTTCCTCATTTACTGTTTGCATGATCCAGAATTTACAAAGTCTTAAAGACTCTTTTAACTAATGATCATTATCTTTGATCTCCAGAAAATTACTATGGCATGTGTAGAAATGAGATTCATAAGAATCCTTACTCTCTTGGTAGAGAAATTAATTTAGTGATTATATTGCATATTAAAAACAAACAAACAAACAAAAAACCAAAACCAGAGCATAGCTAAAATTTCAACAAAATAGATCGATCCAAGTAATAATCATCCATATTCAGAACAGCATGAAAGACTTTTTCCTGAAGATAGAAGAAAGTTCCATAAATGCAATTGCAGCATGAGGTACATACTCATTTCAGCATATTGCACCATGAATTATTATTTTATAATCTCTACTAAGATCATTTGTCATTCCTTTAGGTCTCAAGTCTTCTGAAAGCAACAAATCTTTTCTCCTTTTCTAAGCACTATTGAAGATATTTAAAAAAAAAAATAATTGCAGCATTAGTTGTTTAAGCTGTGTTATATCCATACCACAAAGCAAGACAATTGTTTCACTGAGTAGCTTGTTAAATTTGAGTTCATGTTTCAAATATTTTCCTTTCTTGGCCAAAACACCTCATTTTCACTCAAGGCATCATTAACTATAAACACCATGGTTTGAATCTAGTCTTCCATAACATCATAAACCAACAAAGAACAGATATCTTCATGCAGTTACACACATGTATCTGAGTTCACAGGATCAGCTCACTCTTCAGCACGAAATAGAGAAAGCATTAAGACTTTCTGTGAGATATTTTGAGTCATAAAAATAATATCCTTGCCCAAAAATTCTCTCTTTGTTTACTTGTCTTATCTATACAATAGCCACAGTAAGAGTCATGTCTAGCTCCTGACTTCACTTAAAGTCTTCACAGGTAACTGGGGCTTTCCTGGAACCCAAAAGAGTCAGAGAGCCTGCACACAGTTACTGCTTGGAAGCTTAATGGCGCACAGCACTGTGAGAGGGTACAGAGAAACACTAGAAACCTGAAACACCAGTAAGTTCCAAGACCAAGTTCTTAAGCAAGCTTTACCAAAGTCTACTTTACATATACCATCAGAGACATTAGATCCTTGTGCAGCAAGCAATTTCTACAATATTAATTTTTGTTCCATTGTGGGAAAACTTATAGCCATCACCACTAAAATCTCCTTAGAGAAAGGAGAAAAAAGACCTAAAATTAGTCAGCAGGGCTGACTATTAGTACTTAACCAGAATAACAGTTTAACTGGAATACTTCTGTTTTGCAAATTTTAAGACAGTTGTCTGTTGCATCACAGTGACTAAAAGACTCTGACCGCTTTAAAAAAATAGTTTTAGCATTTTTCATACTGATCAAGTCATACATAAATTAATGTCAAAAGCTCTGGCAATTTTAAAGTAAGCACCACATTAAACAATTCAACCAGAAAAAGGTAATACATCCAGTAACAAGCTTTGTTAGAAGACTGCTTATTTTTAAGGAAAAAAAAAATATTTACAGCAGTATGAGGCTGTCTGCACTAGCAGTACTTAGCTGGTCATCACTGCAAGATTACCAAAGACTGGAAAAATCGAGTTGATCACTACACCACTTCTTAACCAAGGCTGGTAAATCACTATATCACTAAATCAACAGTAATAAGAAGAGTCAGCACAAACATTTGTTGTACCACAGGCAGTTGCTCAGCTCCACACCCAGAGGAAACGTACCTTCGTGATCAGATGATCTGGGGCTCAACAAGTCCTGTATCATTTTTCACTGTGAACTACTAAAACAGCTCCATTGCACAGAATGCCCTTCTGCCTCTACAAGAACAAACATGCTTCCTTTCCCCAGAGACAAAAGCAAGACCTCCAGGCACAGAGGAGGAAAAAAGAAAATGAAAGAAACTTCCCAGCCTTTCTTCCTCTTATACAATCACTAATAGCACCTGGCAGCCTCCCTTTTGTCAGGAGCATTCATTAGTTTCACCTGAAGGCCATTTCCGTCCCATCAGAGCACTAAGCTACTAATTGCTGGGTGAACCAAGTTATTTGCTTGAAACTGGCTTGTAGTCTACTCCTTTCTTCTTAAGTTTAGTGTATAGAATATGTTCTATCAAAGGCAGGCACTTAAATTTTGAAACTGAATTAAGCTAATAAGATAAATGTTCAAAGAATGGAAAGGGTGGATTTCTAATTAATAAAATAAAAGCATAGTAAACTATGTAGTGCAAGTTCTCTGGAACCTCTTTCCCCTACTTATTCCTCTTTTTGTCAGCCAAGTGTATGACCACTAGATGGTATTTAATTTTACTGAGCTGGGATATGTTACCTGCTGTAGCCAGTAGCATTTCTTTCAATAACAGCCTTTTTTATTCCATGAGAAGTACACAAGCTCAGTACCTCACTCTCCTTTTAGCATTATTCATTAGACTTAAATGAAAAATGCATATTATAGCCTCCAAGATCTTCCCCTTTTCCATATTTTTATGTTCTTTCTTTCTTTTCAGGAGCTACAGTAACCAAGCACGTATCCCTTTTCCTACTGCTGCTGTCATGAATGCAGTCCCTGAATGCAGCAGAGCTCTAAGCAAGCCCAGGCCTCACTACACAAGGTAATCAATGAACTATTACAGCACTGGTAACCAGTGTACTAAACTTTACATGCCAGTCCCTGAATGCAGCAGAGCTCTAAGCAAGCCCAGGCCTCACTACACAAGGTAATCAATGAACTATTACAGCACTGGTAACCAGTGTACTACAGATGCAAGTATCCTATAATATGCTCCAGAAAAACAAAAGCTCATACACAACTGCCATGATTTCATCTGAAAGAAACCATTTGGGAAATTTTGTAAGTTTAAAACTTGAAGCATATCTATATGGTACATTCAATATTCATTATGATGATGGCCACTGGCTATACAGTAATGTACCAAGTATGCTTTAAACGACAATCAACAGAGTAAAATACATAGATGAACTTTTGATCATGCAACTATGCAACCCTAATACTGAGTTAAAAGTTTATGGCAATTGCCTCTGTCTTTTCCCCATTCTTACAGCAAGCAACGCTGCACCTTTCAGAGTCCAAGGCCCCGCAGTAAGTTGAACGAACCTTTTGAATAGAAATATCTAGGGACTGCTGTCTTAAAAAAAAAAGTCTTAAGGATTTCTACAGCCCAGTTCACACTTGTAGGGGAACCCTCAACTCTTCTAAGGAAATACCATCTCATGAGTATGAGGGCAGCTCTCTTGTCTGATATAGAAGTACGCTACACCCAGAGAACTGATAAAGTCTGAATTGCACCCAACAGTGAAAACATTACTACAGATCCTTCTGCTAGTGTGAGCAGACATTCTGCAACCCTTTTTGCTGTTATCCTTAGGAACATCTCCAAATAAAGCCATTAAAACAGTCCACTCTGAAAACAGCGAATTGATATGGAAAAGTTCAAATAAAGCTACATCTTTTCTTGCATTTTGCTTTCTCTCACTCTTAACCAGCATTTTATAAGATCTTAAAGAAGGTCCCCAGAATCCTATTAACCAGAGCTCAACGGATTTAATCCATTACGTATTGCTCAGGACTCCTGTTGCAGAGGTGAAGCCTGAAAATTGAGGCACTTACACCTACCTTTACAAAGAGCTCCCTGCAGAGTGACTCCTGCAGTCACCCAGGAGCCCTTATAGAAGAGAACTCTAATTAAGGGCCTAACAACACAGTTAGATATCTAACCTGAGATTCCTGCTTCGAAAAATACCATCCCCCTAAGAGCTTGGTTGGGACCTGCTCAGAGAAACTTGCTTTAAATCTACCCTTAAAAAACACACTCAGCCTCTTTTGCAATGGGAAAGAGGTCACTAAGAAGGATTGTTATTAATCATTCCCTTCCACGAGACACTGCCAGCATCACTAATGCCATTCATTTGCTCAGAAATTTCATGCTCATTATAGAACTTTTAGATTTTTATTCTTCAGTACAGCTATGAAAGAGATTACTCTGCCTGAGATCAGTGTAATTATAGAGTACCTGGCAGGTTTGGTATCCTTTTATTTCCTGTTAAATCACAGTCATTAGCCTCAAGTTAGACAATCATGATTTGGCAATGTAATATCAGCAAAACCCACCTTTACACAGGTCTGGTAGACTCCTAAAAGTGGGCACTTATCAGATTGCTGAGTTTGTCCACTCTAACAGCTAGCTTAATTTCTGTAGGCTAAAGCGCCACTTCTTTCCTTGGCTTGCCCAGTACTCTTCTTGTGCACAAGTCATCTCAGCCTGCCATCTGTTTGTGTAAATGAGATTTTGCAGCACAACTCCCCTATGCTGCATGTTCAGACCTGATCTTCCAGACTCATCAACAAGGACATGGTCTTCTGGTGCTGTGCTTTGGGTTATCAATTAATCATTTCAAAGACATATGACAGCTGAATCAAACAGTACACAAACCTTCAAAAGGTTTAAAAAAAAAAAAAAGCACTGTGCTTTAAATAGTACAAGAGAAAGACACAAGTAAGCAAAGCAAAAAACCACTTCCACATATCTTTTACTTAATATATACTGGGAACTAATGTGAAAAATCCAAAAGTAACTATATCCAGAAGGCATTTAACTACCTAACTTCCAGTAAATCAACAGGATTTAGGTATATGTGTGATTTTGAGAAGAAGGCGGCATCAAGATGCATAATTATAAGTCACCTAATTTTTTTTTTTTAATTAGTTTTAAGTCACTCGCAAAACCAGGAGTTAGTTACATCATTATTGCTGGATTCTATGTGTAGTGAAAGCCTGTAAGAGAAGTCAAACCTACAGAGGCATTTTAGGCATCTGATTCCTACTGAATCAGTAAGAGGAGCCTATATGATTCAGTGCATGAGAACCTAAACACATTTTAAATACATGCTTCTTCAGAAGTTATTAAATAGAAATCTGCCATTTTAGAAGCTTAGGCAGCGTTCATTAGAATAAATTATATCTGAGAGCGCTGATGCCACTGAAAATGACTTGATTTTTTTCATGCAGTGCAGATGCACCTTTGGGTGTTACAAAATCAAGAAAGCAGGACTATGATGCATCTCATTAAATATCTTGCACTATATGCTTTGTCTGGAGCTTTTGCAGCTCAAGACATTATGATATTGACAGCCTGGATGTTTAAAATGTTAGACTAATATCCAAGAAAACTATTTTAAAAGCTTAGAGCTCACCTTTGCCGTTTTATGGAAGTTGAAAGTCACAGCTTTATCTGAGCTCTGGAAATTGTTTCAGTTATGCTTAAGATTACTGGAAATGAGAATTTGAAAGGTATAAGAATTATGCAGCATTCTAAAGAATATATGAAGATGAAAATTGTTGCAACACAGGGTAGCATTTTCATCAGAAAATTGTATTTAATGGACTCAAGTCTGAAATATTGAAATCATATGAGATATCCTACTTTCACATTATTTCATGGCATCAGACCTAATCACTTCCCTTGACTTGATGAATCTTATAGAATTACTGTCAAGCTATATTTGGCTGAGGTCTGTTTATATGAAGCTGATTCGTAGTTTTGCTGCTAAGTAAAAAGATAAATCCATCTGCTGTCTTTCATCTCACCTTTTTATGAAAGCCTGTAAGATGAAGCCTGTATCAATTTTTTTTTTTTTTTAATCTTTCTGTGACTGTTCCATTTTCAAGTATCAAATGAGGGTTTTTCAGCACAGCCCACTGACGCTTCTCTCCACTGAGGTTATAAAACATCATTAACTCTTAGCTCTAAAACCCACATATGCAAGATGGTCACATATTGAAACGCTCATTAGCCTCCCGCTTCAAACAAGGGTTGTGGTGCAAGAAATGTCACGAGCAGGTTCTTACCATATTGAATTACTTTAACTTGATTCCAAAGAGCCTATTACTTAGAGTCAGAGAAGAAAGGCAGGGTATTTCACTTCCTTAACAAACAATATTTTCGGTCTGTTTAATATTTGGGGGCCTGGCTTCCACTGTTGACATACTGTTTTAATTCTAGACTGGGAAAGCCTTCAAGTTAAGGTTAAACATGTTCCATAGTATTGTTTTTGTACAGCATGGAGCCACCTGTGGGAAGACGAAAATGGTCTCTAACGAGATGCCTAAAGCCATCCTCATCTGCAGCAGCTCATGGCTTCTTAAAAAAGAGTCTCAGATTAAGGACTGAAATAAAACTAAACCTGAAATGCTCATGCGATTAGAGGGCAAGCTCTTTGCCTAGCACAGGAGCAGACACACCAAAGCTGCTCAGAAGCAAAGTAGCCATGCAGCTCTCCTAACTACCTGGTTGCTCAGTCTTACAAGAATTCTGCTAGCATTTACAGATCACAAAACACCACCATTGCTCATGGATGCTCCATCTTCCCGTATCAATCATCTAGTGGCACCTGTGCAGACAATGCTAACTAGAAATTCCATCTTTGCTATTCATGAAGGAGATATTAGCACTGACATAGTGACAGATTTTTTGTGAAATTTGGGGTTACATCACAGGATAAAATTTACAGTAACATCTACAACAGGCTGCAGTTTAGAGTTTGTGTTTTATTCGGAGACATACAGAAGGTTTGGGCATATAGCCATAAATTCATAACAATCTTAAATAGTGTCACTAAATACTAAATTTTGGAGTAAAAAATGTACATCTTGCATGATAAAGTGAAAGATAGCACCAGTGAAGCATGAGTCATCACCTGTTGACATTTAATTTAACAGAACATTGAGAACAAGAATGCTTATAATGCTGGAAGCTGATATCAAAGAAACAGAGAATTTGAAAAATCTATGAAGACAAAGATACAATCATATTAAAAAAAACCCTATGGTGACTTCAGTGCAAGGAAGGGACACCGTGTCCAACAACAATAACGCATTTCAGAAGTGGTGTATCAGCAGGCCTGCTCCACTAATCCACAAGTTTGTGACCCTAGCTACACGCTTTCTGAGGAGGGACGGGCAGCCCCTTTAGCCTCCAGAGTAAAGAGGGTAAAAGTCACTATTCTACCCAATAAGACCTTGCACAGGCAACATTTCAAGGTGTTTTTGGACAAAACAGTTGACTTAAGTCCCCTTCACTTCTGGAGGCAGTTGGTTAAGACATGGTACAGTTGCAATAAAAAGACTAGTACTCTGACAACAACAATGCAGATCTCCAGTGACATGAAACCTGGAAGTCCCAGTGACCTTAGAAGGCACTTAAAAATGAAATAGCATGAGTGTGCTTCAGTCTGGTTAAAATGTACACATAATACTATGCCATATACACATTGGCTGGTTTTCGTTACATTTGTTAACATTACCTTGGAAGGGAGGTGTAGAAAATGTACCATGAAGAACCATGCTCCTTGACATACTGAAGACCATCTTATAAAATGCACAAGTAACCAAAACAGAGACAGTACATGAAACATATTTTTGCTAAGCAAAGAGAGATTTTTAAAATCACAGAGAACACTCAAAATTCACTCACCTGAATGGAGAGGGGTTGATGCAGCAATTCCTTCACTGAATATCCTTAGTGTATTTCTTTTTCTGTTTATCACTGATGAAATACTCAGCAAGAGCATAGTCTCACCTGAAGAGAGGGAAACAGACTGGTTCTCATGGATCTCCCTACTATAAAATTTAAGAAGCAGCAATTTTTAAACAGAAAGGAGCAGCTACAATTTTGTGATGGATCTAAAATACTACAGAAATATCTTAGAGAGAAGCAAGAGATCATGCATTCACAGACCATTCCTAAGACATTCCTAGATTCACAGCTTCTTGCTTCAGTTATGGGGTGTACACCACGTGGGAGTGGAATGGAAGACACATGTGCTTCAAGTACTTTAAAATGCAGCAACCAGACTGTGAACATGGGGGAAAGCTAAGTTATCCTTTCAGTGTTTCAGTTCAGTATCCTTTCAGTGTTTCAGTTCAGTATCCTTTCAGTTCAGTTTAGACAAATAAAAGACTATTTAAAATCTAGATGTTGAGCTTCATAATTCTCAAGGACTTGTATCTCTGATTATTTTCAGCCTTTTCTCCCATAATGAAGAGTTTTCTCTGAGATTCTTGTAATTTGTAAGAACAATGGGGCTGTCAATGGTTGAGTTAACATCACTAGTCTGGAAACTGCTGGTCCCTCAGTTTAGGAAGTAACTTTTCCTCCAAGCACAAAAAGATGATTGAAAACCTTCCATGTTTCGGAAGGAAAAAAATGGAAATAATTCCTTCTACTCCTTCTTTTACCAGAACTTTCACAGAGCACAATTTCTAAATAAAAAAATGTAGTTCTTCAGGATGATAACACAGATACATCATAACCAGATAGATGACTGAAGCACTTATGATAAAAAGGTGACCAGAAGACTATATTGGCTCTTCTCTTGACCTCTACTAAACTGAGCAGGGTCTCACCTGGGTACCTCACCTCCAAGATACTCGCTTCCATTATTCTCAATTTGGCATTTCCAACAGCAGCTAAAATAATCAGTTCTTGACAAGGATCACTGGAGATACAGCTCATGGTACTCAGAAAAAACAGTGCAAATGCAGCCCCATAACTTAAAGACTTATTGAACAAAACTGTCTATGCAAAGACTATTATCTTGATACTTCTGCAGGATGACTGCTGTTTAGGTGAATACATCAAGGACTGTAACCCTATGAAGAGTGAATCTAGAACTGTACCACAACACACATACTTGCCCATGGGCTGCAGGAGCACTGTTAACCTCTTGTTAAGTCTCCAGGACAGTGAAAATATATATTTGCTATTCCAATCTCTTGCTTGAAATAAAACAAGGCATCTAATGCTCTCTTATACATCGGGCTTTATTCACTTGCTAGTTCAGCAGATTGGTCTTTGCATGAGATGCCCCCGTTTGCTCCTTCCCTTGTCTGTATGCTATGGTTCATACAAAACCTAAATTAAGAATCACATTTACTTGTGTTCATTCCTTGGTTTGCCAAGTGACAGGTTTATTGGCCATGTTAGTGATGTCACAGATTTTCTTTGTATTTCAGTCATCTGGAGTGGCATTTGGAAAGGGCATTTTCTGCCTACAATCAATAGCTTCTCTAGCTGCTGTAATATTTCTTCTTACTTAGAAATATTACTCAGAATATAAAAGCAATTGATTGTAGGCAGAAAATATACTTGCCAATTACTGATGGAGAGGGGAAGAATACAAAATGCTCTCTAGCTTAAGTAGTTCCAGCTGGTGACACACCAGTACTAATCAGCACATGTGCTGCAGAGGCACCGGAGCCTTCTCAAGCAAATGCTTGATTTTCCTTCTTATAAGTTGAAACACAAAGCATGGCTTATTCCGATGAAAACATGAACTCAGTTTTCTATTGCTGGATTTCTCAGAGATGTACTTTCACAGTAATTGAATTAGAATATCCTGCTGTTAAATTTAGGTGGTGAAAATGCAAGTTAACTTTGCTTATTTTTTTATGCAAACTTTTCTGTAACCAGAACAGAATTTGAACAGATCAGTGGAATACATCAAAAATATTGAAAACCTGTCCTTTCTTCTTTGGACTGATGCATAGTACATAATAAGTTGTGTACTTGGTTGTGACAGCTTGTGATCACCTAAGAATGGTAATACTAATTACTCTACAGTGGAATATCAGCATAGCTTTGGTTTTGCACACTGACAGAAAAATTCCCAGTTCTACAGTCCAGCCTGACAGCCACAGCCTTGAAAGTGGAACAGACACATACATGCTTGCCTCGTTTCATACTTTATGTCACACACAATTGCACCCAGCAAATTGCTCCAAACAACACAGTTCTTCCCAGCTTGTCCTCTTACCTCCAAATCTGCTGCAACCACTTGAACACTCATTTATTTTCTCCATTGTAATTGGCTTCAAGGAAGTCTCATAGATTTATGTAGTACCTCTGGTCAGATATAGCTCGTTCTCATGTTCCCCAACCATGCATAGGGTGTGCATCAGATGATAACAGTAAAGCTAGAAGAAGAAAGGCCCAAAAAAGGAGTTACAAACTTTCAACAAGCTTGACATAAAAAACACCCAAATGGCCAAATCTCTGAAGATGTTGGTTTAAGTAACAGTTTTCTCAAGCTTATCTCTCACTTGTTTCTGTGCATATCAAAGAATTTTTGAGAGAGCTAATTAAGGCTCCACGTGCCTCTGTGAGATAGTGCAAGTTCCAGTGTCACTGTTTGCAGAGATTATGGCAAGTATACTTTCTTGTGGGTAGGTGAGGCCATTAGACTCTGGTGTAGTGGGAATTCTGGAGTCATCATTCAGAAACACTACGTATATTTCTTCAAGACACGAAATTCAGATACCAGTGCAAAACCTAATTTAAGTGTGAATCTTTTGTTTCTTACATATGCCAAATAAAACCTCTCATTAGAAGGAAACCCTTATTTCATAGGTGTCTCAAAAGCATCTGTATGTTAAATCATCTAAGAAAAAATACAATCATTTCAGAAATTATATCCTTCTATACTTAGACGGTTTAGTTACTTAAGGATCTAAAATCAGTCGCATGATAAATTTTAGTCCTCCTTGGTATATGTTCAGACCTGGAACCCAATTCCAAGTCTTTTCTGTATGGGTTGTTTCCTTCTGAATATTTATATACTACTACTTTATGTACCTCCCAGACATTTAGTCAGATTGGGTCTCAAAAAGTGCTTTTGTATGTTTTTATTATCAGCAAAAAGATATTGAAAAAATATTTTATTCAGGAACAATCGATAAAAGATTGCATGATTTTTAAAGCAAAAAAACCCCCCAAACCAGAAATAGCTTTGGCCAGTTTCTCTTCACAGCTAATTCCTTCTTCCTTGTCCTGACATTATACGGCCATTAAAGTGGGCAAAGCTTTCAGTTAGCACACTTAGTAAGTTATTTACATTTTAAAAGGATGTTTGGAACATACTCAATTCCAAGGAAGCATTACATGAAATTGATTTTTATACATTGGGCTATACTGAACTCCATTTGACATGCTACTTCAACAAAGAATATGTTGACAAATATGCCAACAAAGAATATGTATACAAAGAGTCTACAACTTCATACTTCCAAAATATTTTCTTCTATCAGGAAAAGTTTTTTACCCTTCACATGGGTTGCTGAAGTGATAGAGAAACAAAGAAAACTGAAAAACTACCCTCAAAAAAAACCAAACAAAAACTTTGTGCCTGAGCCACAAGGGTTCAAAACTACATATATGAATTTAATTATTATTGTGATTTACAGGACATGTTTTTGATTCAAGATGATTTTTAGAATGATTAAGCTTGAAATATCAAGACTTCCCTTCCCTGGGAAATTTAACAGTGTTTCAGTCTGGCTGCTAACAAATAAGTTAAATGACATAATGCTGCTTATGTCCAGCTGACCGATGAAGATAATAACAAGTTGTGTTCAAAATTTATCATTCACTCAGGAATAAATCTGCTCTTGTCTAATTTTGTAAGCAGGATGAAAAGAACTTCTTCATTCTCCATATTAAATCGTTTCTTGTAATTTCATTCAATTCTAAATACATCTAAATATTAAAATATATCCTTCTACATACCAGACTTCTAACATTGCAGAAGGAAAAAGAAAAAAAAAAGGAAAAAAAAGAGATATGAAGAACAAGCAAGTAGATTCATTTGGGCAGATGGAAAATGAAGATAATATTGTCATGCAAAGGCTCAATCAGTCACTTTATGCTTCACCAATTTTTAGGTAGATCTAGTTTACTTATATGGCAACATACCAAAACTTGGTTTGCCCAAAATTCATTTCACATCAGTTTGGTCTTTTGCCCAGGAAAGAACTTAATAAATCTTTTCAAACTGGAGATTTAAATGGACTGCCACCTTAGGCATCCCTTGTATCTCAGTCTCTTTTTCTGTCATCCCACTTGTCTGCTCTGCAGTGCGTAACCACTGTCCAACTAGATAAGTGCTACAATCAGCAGCTTCTCACTGGATCCAGTTTGAAACTATCATACTATTGCAGTTGAAGAGTCATCATCATTTCTGCTCAGCCCAATATAAAATATTTGTTGTTTCTATTCTGATACGCTTTTATTCTTCTGACTCCTTGTGAGACCCAGAAGTGTAAGCAGAAAGATCAATTGTTCCAAATTTTTTTTTCTGAGTTATGTGGAAACAGGAATTATCAGTAACCCATGAATAAGTCTTCCTTCCAAAATTTCACGTTTATTTTCGAGAATCAAATGTTTGAGAATTTGGGGTATTCACATAAACCCAGCTGATTTTGCACAAACTCAACATATTCAAAAGTTGAGGACCATCCTCAGGAACAGCACTTGTGCTGCTACTTAGGATTTCTTCTGACACACCACTTACTCAAAAGAATTTTCCATGCTGTCATTGCCCTAAAGACTCTTTTCACGGTTTCAGTAACAGTGGCATCTGCAGGGGGGAGCTCCAGCCACTTGAAACTCATTAAAACATACTTGAGATTGACAATGAGTTGAAAACATCTGTCAGACTTGGCCAAGATTTCAATCAAGTGTGATGTTGCCGTGTTACTCTGCTACATTGACTTAATAAATGACTTGGCTGCTGTCAATGCAAGGAAAGTTGGGTTCTAATTACTAGCCTGATTTTTTTTCTGTATCTGAAATATACTTTCACTTAAAGGTTCATAGTCTACGTGACATGCATTAAAATTAATTTGTTGAATCTAGAAGCTGAGGTAAAGTAATTCAGACCCACTTTTTAACGTGCTGTATTAGCTAACATACTGCTAATGTATAACATGGCATACATAGAGTCTCCAATAGAAAGTAAATCATATGCTTCTCCCAGACAGCTAAGAAGAGTAAACAAGTGACTACCTGGTATTTTCAGCCTTTTTTTTTTTTTTTTTTTAACCTCAACAAGTCACAAAACAGCTTCTAAGAACCTAATGTCATTTTTTGAAAAATAATGTCCATGAAAACCTCTGAGTTACACAAGTTATTTTTCAAAGAAGCTAAAAAAGTTTATACCTAACTGAAGATAAGCCAAAGCAAAAAAATCAAAGAGTTGTGTTACTATTTCAAATGGAATGGGAAAGAAGTAGCACACGGTTAATTCTTACCCACAGAAAGACAATGTTTTCTTTAAGATGTAAGTGAAGGGAAGCCAATCTGGGACATGATGGGCTTCATCTTTTCTCTTTTTTTCAGTGTCCATTTCATCCAAAGGTGTTACAGGGATTTCTTGATCTCCCCCTTCTTGGGAATGATCCCACAAGCAGGACACTTTAGAAAAACAAACAGTTTCACACAAAGTTAGGTCCTCAACAAAATCAACACCTTGGAGACTAGAAAGCTGTTACAATATGATTTAGATGATATAAAACTGTTATATATGATGAGCATGCTATATAGTAAATCTGTAAGTAAAGGGAGACCATGTCAATTAAAAGTTAACATTGATATAAAGCTGCCTCACTTTTATTTCACCGTTCTGATGCGTGCAAAGTATTCCAGTAGTTATTTTACTAAAGGGATTATTTTATGAAAAGTGATTTCCAATAAGTATATTTATTTTATTTAGCCAGATTCCAGCTTTTTGTTGTTGTTGTTGTTGAAATGCAAAATAAAAGAGCAAGTAGTCAGACTTATTGACTGTTCTGAGAAGCTTCTGCTTCCACTAAATCCATTGTAAAGATTCGCCTGAAACCAGCAGAACACATGAAGGCCAATGAGAAGTGCTTTTAAATATCCTACCCAGGCTGCATGCAGATATATGGGGGCTTTAATTCAAGGCTGCATGTGTGGCTAGAAAGAATGAAAAGTTAACACACTGTTCTTGTTCTTTAAGAGCCAATTTGTCATACCCTCTTGCAAGCACTGACACATTGAGATTGTGCGTGCACCAAAACTGCAGCTCCAGTGCTTTCTTTGTTTGTATGTTGTTGTTTTTTTTTTCCCCTAAAGCCACTTCAGTTCTCTGAAATTATGGCTATTACCTGAAGAAACAACAAAGATTTTGTTACCTACTATTTTAAGTATAAATTATTCCCAATTTGAATAAAGATCATTTAGATAAATATAATGAAAAGTTTAAGTTTTGCCTGAGGCAAAATTTCATATATTTACCAAAAATCTCTTTTTCTTTTCTTGCTGTGCAAGAGCTTTAAGAAAGAAGAAAAATGTTAATCTTTGGGTTATCACCTGAGGCCAAATCAAGACATCCTTATCTTTAACTGTACTTTGAAATTCCACATCAATGCAAAAAAAAAAAAAAACAAACAAAAACAAACCCACCCTTTTTTTCAAATGATGGAATGCACTGTGCTGTGTTTTGTTTTGTTTTACCGTATGGAACCCTGTCACACGCACAGTTCCTCTGTGAAAGGCTGGCAGGCAGTTTATTTACAGCTTTACTCTTATTTTTAAAAATAAAAATCTTTATGCAGTCAGCAAGTGCCTTTTCTAATAATTTTTCACTGGAGAGGAGCACCTCTACTTACACTATTATATTAGAATATGAAATAATACAATACACGCACATATCCTTTACATGCATATCAAACATTTTAAATAATATTTTGAAATACACAGTAGTATTGCAATGACTTCTCTTTTTTCTTTGGCTTAATGACCACAGTAGATATGCTCAGAACATGCTGCCCTGGCAAAGCAAGATGTTCTGCTCAAGAAATTTGCCCTTCTTTTTCCTCGTGATCTAAATCTCGATGAAAAACTGCAGTTTCCCAGGAAGGGGAGAGGGGTGAGGGTCAAGGGCCAAGCTCAGACTAGAGTAATAAGGTATGTTTAACCTGAGGGCTACTCATAGTTCAGAGAATCTCACTTTGTGAGCAAACTAAGAAATCAGAGGATTACACACAGAGTAAGGTGAAACCCAGTTCAGGTAAAGATGATAAAAATCTAATCTTCATAAAACTGTAACAAGGTTCTTTGAGGCTTTTTAGTCCCTAGGATTTAATAATAAAATCCATTGACAGCTTAGTCATTGAAGTCCTTGGTGGTGTACCAGGCACTTTAACAGTCATCCAGAGAATACGTCTGTTTCTGCCAATTCATAAATGCAAATTTATTTTAGACAAGGCATGAATAACCCACTCATTCATCCTCGAGTACAATCAAATGAAAATGCATGTGTTGAGCAACCAGCCATACGTTATTATTTGTTATGGATCTAGTATATCTACATTCATTTCAATCCCTTTTCAGAAGAGGGACAGACAAGATGATTAAACAGGCAATGTAAATCTCAAGATTATGGTCAGGCAACACATCTTCATTATAAAAAGGTCTCTAGAAGCCCCTATAAACCCATATAATCTCACGGTCTCTAACAACATGTTACTGATGTTCACTTCTCAAAAACTGCCACTTGAAAATACAGGTTAGGTTGTAATTCCTAGCTGATCTCCTCTCTTTCTTATATAAATAGAAGAGAACTGAGTGGGTGAAATAGAACATAAAGTCATTCTTGCATCTCCAACCTCCAGGCTAAGAGAGGCTATCAATAGTATGCTTCACTTATGACAAACATTCACTAAACCTTTTGTTGATCTAGTTTCTATAATTTGCTTATCTGTATAAAGTAGTTTTGCTAGGAAATAATATGCTTTACTCTGTTTTCTTAAGAACATTGTATCAACGCTTGCAAATTTATTTGCTCTATACGTTCAGCATACTGCAGAATGCAGCTCTGCTGTAAATCTGTAGCCCCACAAATTAAATGTGCTATACGTTACTAGCTACCACAGTTCAGCTGTGCTTTTAGAATTTATTTTGAATAAAGTTAACATCAATGTGGAATTTTGCAGTATTTTTATTAAATATCTAAAGCAAGAAAAATAGTCTACCATTCATTTAGCTCCAACGTAGTATGTACTAAAGCATAAAGTTGCAATAAAAATAAGCACACCTTTACAGGCAGCTGTGCAAAACTTGCCTCTGTTCCAAGCCAACTTCAGGGAAGCCTTGGTTTAGCCATATCAAAAGGACAATGTCCTTGAGCTAACAGCACCCTTTTTTTAGAATTCACACTAGCTTCCTTTTCTTCTTATATCATGCCTTAACTTTATTGACAAAATGTTCAGCTCCTAGAAACTACACCATCTCATATCACCTAGCAATGACTCCTCCGTAAAAAACAAGTGATCCTAACAGGTATAGAAGAGATTCAGTCCTGTCCTTTAGATATTAAAAAAAAAAACAAAACAGTACAATTTTTAGAAAGAGAAAAGATACAGGAATCTTGGGAAAAAACTGCAGAAAAGTCCCATTATTTAGCAAGACAAATATTAGCAATACACATTTCTGTTATCACTGCAAAAACTGAGATAAGACTTCCAAATTATGTCTATACAGGATGAAGCTCTCCTAAATGCATACAGACCTCCCATTCTAATGATCATCAAGTTTTAAATAAAATCTATGGAACATCTTGTGTCCACTTTTGAATGAATTTTACGTATTAAAAAGAAAACTTCATGAACATCAGCACTTCAAGATCACTGTTTGTACTTGATTTAACCTCAAAATAGAAGACTTTTTGTTTTGGAAATCAGTCTTTCTGCATGGGCTTCAACACCTCTTACCACTGCTGTGCAACTAGCACCTTTAGTCTCATGGAGTAGTAAATTTAGCATCCTACAGCATCCCTAGGAATAAAAGGAACATCATGGTATGAGCCAATGAGTCACTTTCAAGGCAAACACAAGCCCATTTTCATGTCTTTGTATTCTGTTGAATTTTGTCAAAGTCAAGTCAACCTTCCCTAAAGACAACACATCTTCAACTAGAGATGTAAAAAACAGTTTGCATGCAATTTAAATCCTACAAACTGGCAATCTTCTCACGAAAAACAGAAATTCTCATGCATCAGTACTCCTGATTTAGCACTGTTTTTCAGTTACATGAATTGATCCTTAATTTCCAAACCAGGGAAAAAGACACAGCACTTTTGACAGGGCTTAGTAATTTGCCATTTAGTTATCACATACAGTCAAACTTACATTGTTAATAGTTTAAACTACACGATGAAATAATATTTTTCCCTGCTAAGTTCTTAATGTACCTCACGGATACCCACTCCACTCTCATCAAGAAATGTTGGTCTTTCCTCATCTTCCCTGCTAAAACAATACAGAACCAGCCTATGAGTGTTTGAAGCTTGCAAGCTTTCTTATATTGCTGATATCATGCAGCCATTACTGGAGATACATATTTAAAACCATTAGGATACCAGGAGAGGCACTGAATTTTGATTTAAGTATACACTGTTGTGTTCATGTGAGGCCAGACTTTCAGCTGGTTAAATGAACACATCTTCTTTGCCTTCAGGGAAACCATGCCAAATTAGATCCCAAATCAGCACAGCGCTGTAGTCCCACTGAAGTCAGTTGGTCTAAACGTAAAGTTCAACAGCAGTGTGAGTACATTGCTAATCCAGATGGACTGCTGAATCACAATTTTACTGTGATCAAGAATACGAACCTCGTCTTTTAGGTTACTGAAACAGTACTCAGAGACAGGCAAAACTGAAAATGAATGGGGAAATGTCACAATTCAAAAGAAGCTGACACCTGTCAATGTGCTTTTAAAAAGAAATGTTCTATTTAGCAAAAATGGTAGAATACTGATCTGTTCTGATGAGTACTCATTCAAAATTAGGGATCTATTCATTAAAATATCTCTTGGCGCTCTTTTTTGTGGTGGAAAATCAGAGCTCCTCTTCCGTTTTAAAAAATAGTACTTCCAAAACAGTCAAAAAGTTAACATTTTGACATTTACCAATCTTTGTTTCACACTCTTAGAACGTTTAATTTCTTTTTGTCACTGTTAACCCTATTGAATTTTAATTTTTTTTTTTTATTCTCCCACTTTTTTTAAAGGCCTCAGGTTTTTTTTTTAATTGATGTAATCTCTCTCTCCTCCCCTTTTTCTGCAGGTTTTTGTCATTTTTTGAGTCTCCAGAAGCCCTGGAAGAGTCTGTAGTTTGCTATGAGATATGGAAGGTATTCTGTGGTTTGGGGTGTGTGTATTGGCTGACTGGCAGCAAAGAAAGTACTTAAGGAACCATCTTCTACGACAGTATTACTGTAAGTAGCACACCAGCTGGCCACAAGCAGTCCTGTGTGCCCCTGCTTATGGGGTATTAAGCACTTGCTTATAGATGTTAAGCTGGCTTCTAATAGAAAATATGTAAGCAGCATGCCATTTCAATTTGTGTGTTTACTTTTAGAATATTTTTTTTTTTTATTCAAAATGGCAAATTTCTGTGAAATGTTTTGATTTAAATGAAAGCATAATTTGTAGAAGAAAACTGCCACAGTGAGCATTTTTGGCAAGTCTGCTTTGGAGCAAAAAAAAAATAATCTTCGTCACTTAAAAATCAATCTTTCTTTTACACAGAAATGTCAAGTTTCTTCAGAACAAGCAGGTTTCTTCATGGGGGATACTTTCAAAAAGCACATTTTCAGAGCATGACATACCCCTCATCGCCCTGCGCTGCTTGGTGAGGGTAGAGAAAGCAAAGAAGTAAAGATGAGCTTGGGAGAGGGTTAGAGGACAAGTGCTGTGTTAATGTTTGTCTTTATTTCTCAATAGTCTATTTAAATTGGCAATAATTTTCCTCAAGTTGAGTCTGTTTTGGCCTCTAAGTGGTCTCCTTGTCTCTACCTCAGCCCATGAGCTTTCTCATCCTATTTGTTTTCTTCTCCTGTCCTGCTGAGGAGGAAGAGTGAGAGAGTAGCTGGGTGGGTGTTTGGACCTTAACCAAGGTTAACTCATCACGCTGCTCTAGACCAGATTTTTCACAGAGGACTGGAAACTTGAACAACTTCAAAAACCCTAACAATGGCTCTGATTCTGCAACTCTTTGTATCAAGGAAAAGATATAGGTCTGTGCAGAGCCATTGATTTCAATGTACCTGCCTGCAAGCACATTTTCTATACACAAAAGACTTAGTTGGAGCCAGTGAGGCTCCACCAGAGCACAAAGTTCCACCTGCCTCAAGACAACTGCAGGATCAGGACCATGAATTGCTCAAATGAACCTGAAGTCAATATAACTGTCAAAGGCATATGAACCAAAACAAGAAAATCTCTTCACAATTAGCCCACAACCACTTAGCTATATGGTCATCAAAATACTAAAGAAAAAAATTGTTGCCAATATAGTCAGGGCTCTCTTAATTTCATGCACTGTGACTTCAACAATTTCTTCGTTTCTCATTTTATTTCTCTAAAAGTGGCTTCATTTAAAAGCAGGGAAACCACATTTCATGCTCTTCAGTTTCATTAAAGATATACAAAAGCCCTTACCAAAAGAAGACTACTCTAATTAAACCATTGTAGCAGAAGGAAATATTGAAATGATAAATCTGAAAGGATTCTGACACGCTCTATATTCTCTTGCACATTATTCCTTATGGTATTTAAAAAAAAAAAAAAGAGCTCCTCCCTTCAAAAAAAATGTTTAGAATCACATGATGAAAGAAACATATAACACTCAACCCAGAGTAACACAAATGGATTATCTGACAGGTTTTCTAAAGTATGTCAAGAAAGAAAGTCATTTATCACTTCTTCAGTAGCGTGAGAACATAATATTATACCCTCAGAAAAATCAACCTGTATCTGCTTGAAGCAAGGTATGGTTAAAGCCCCTGCTTAAAACTCATTCCATAGGAAATGTGATATAAATGCCACGTGAATTACATCAGAGAAATTCAGTACCATTCAACATGTACTGCATAATCAGCACTTGAAATAAAGCATTGCTGAAAGTAAAATGAAAAAGGAAAACCTGAGTATCAGTCCTTCCCTCAGGAACTGAAAAATAAGCTCCATTTTTGAACTGTATCTTTACAGGAGCAAAAAGAATGACCAATGACTTCTTCAAGCCCAGAACCGAGAACAGAATGGAGTGGGGCTTTACTTCACTTTTGAAGCACATGAAACTAGGGCTAAGTTAAAAAGTTGTGTCACAGTGAACTCAATTTTGTGATCAATTAATTAATTCATTGCTCCAAATTCCAACCATATTTTAGGGATCTCTTGGTTACAGGACAAATTCATATATGAAGAGTTGTTTCCGTATGGGTAAGCAACCATTTCTGGGGCTGGCTTGAACCAAAGCAGCAGCTTATATTTATTCAAATCCTATTTCATAGTGGATAAGGATCTTTAGTGTCCCTTTAGCATTCAAATCCTGTCCCGATAACCACAGTCTGTTGGCTGTTGCCTCAGATGAGGCTGACAAACTGTTCCAGTTAAATTCCCCATTGGTAAAGATCTCTATCTCAGCCTCTTCCTTTCTCTTTTTCAGGTTAGTCTCCAAAACAGCTTTAAAAGAAAATTGTAAAAAAAAAAAAAAAAAAATTAAAAAAAAATAAATATCTTCTTTCTTTCTTATAGATCTATCCAAAGAAAGGAGACTACCATTAACTTCCTATCAGGGAGCCTCCTCCACAAAAACACCTGCCACCTTCAGTTCATTATGTTCCCTCAGACTCCTGCAGCTACAGCTTCCTCAACAATCACCCTGCAGTGGTTCTTGGTTTCCTTTCAGAAAGAAAGACTGGGAGTGCATATAAATATTCCCAGTCCTGACAAAGCCTGTGCAGCCCATAACATATCATGCTTGCAAGTGGTTTCTGATACCCTAAGATGTGCTTCTAGCTCCAAAATGATAGAGAAATGGTATTGAAACAGGTAATTAGACTTCCTTATCCTCATGCCATGCTATTTTCATTCCAGGCAGAAACACATTCACAGATCTTCTGAATTATCTTCTTAGCTACACTGAGTAAAACAGATACTAATTCTGTGCCTCTTTTTATTCCTATTGATTTTGTCACATTAGCCCAATGTCTAACAAAAGATCCAGAAAACAATTTCCAATAATCCAAAGCCTATTTATAATAGGCAAGAGGTACAAGACAGCAGATTCACAGGAAGCCAAAAATCAAAATACCGTTTCTTTCATAGCCTGAATGAAAATGAAAGACATATCTTTCAACCGGAAGAGCAGATGAATTAGGAAGCCTTGTCAATCTCACAAAAGCTTCTCTAACAAATTAAGAGCCATGAAATATTAATTCTTTTAGTTTAAATTCGTTTTTTTTACTCTCCTTACAATCCACCGGGAATACTGAAATAATAGAAATATCCAGTAAACACACGTTCATAGCTCTGGCCCTACTATCAACCGTGATCAAAGCAGTGAAGAGTGCAAATGCATTACTGACTGACTCTTGGGAGACTTTAATCTTTTCTCATAAATCACTCCTCTTCAGCTACCTGATCATTTGGGTTTCAGAATAAAATACATGTCTTCTGAAAGGTTCTGACTGATCCGAGTGGCTCACAAGTAGACCATGAGGAGTCTTAAATGGCAATGGCCACATGCTGTCCTGTTTTTTATGCATCTATTCAGGTAGATTGCCTGAAATGAACCACGACATCAGCTCATGAGGAAAGGTTTCATTTTAGAAAAAAACAACCCTTACTATTACGGAGAACTATAACTAATCTATATTTTTTTTCTAGTTTGTGAGATTTAGATGAAGATGTATTGGAAATATATTTCAAAAATATTTGCTAAATCCATAAACTAAACACAAATAATTTAAAAGCTTGAAGTATGTATATTTCTCACTTGCTTACTCCATGTAAAACAATGGATTGCACGTTATATATGCTGGTGGGAGAGAGGGTTCCCTAAAACATAACACACTGGGAAACCGTGGTCTAACATACCTACCAATTTTGCCTGAAGCTATTTCCATCAACAACAAAGAAGAGGAGGTATCATTGATTTAAACGGGTGCCGGCTTAGATGCAAAGACAGTATACACAAACAAAGCTTTAGGGACTGGTTTTGATCACCCAGGGTTGTGGATTTTTTTATTGTTTTTTTATTGTTGCTCATCTCTGCATTTCCTGATTTTGCTGAAATAAAGAACAGCTGTTCTCACAAGCTTACCAATTCAAAGCTGTGAAGACAAAAGATGCATCCAAATTTCCTTTTTCTTTAATAGCATAGCATAGATCTTATCTCATTCAATGGAGAACAAAATAAGTCCAAAAAAGGGAGGGAAGGGAGTCAGTCACACAATTCTGCTAGTTGTGGAAAAATCCATCTCCCTGCATGTATTTCTACAGACACACTGCTGGAATTTCTTGCTCCTCAATATCACAGAATGGTAGGGGTTGGAAGGAACCTCTGAAGATCATAAATTCAACCCCCCTGCCAGAGCAGGCTCACCTAGTGCAGGTTGCACAGGATGGCTTCCAGTCAGATTTTGAATGTCTCCAGAGATGGTGACTCCACCACCTCTCTGGGCTGCCTGTTCCAGTGCTCTGCCACCC
Source organism: Calidris pugnax (assembly GCF_001431845.1). Taxonomy (NCBI): domain Eukaryota; kingdom Metazoa; phylum Chordata; class Aves; order Charadriiformes; family Scolopacidae; genus Calidris; species Calidris pugnax. The sequence goes on from NW_015090920.1 coordinate 11,126,938, forward strand.
TCAAAGTAAAGAGGTTCCTCCTCATGTTTAGACAGAACTTCCTATGTTCAACTTCGTGTCCATTACCTCTTGTCCTGTCACTGGGCACCACTGAAAAAATATGTGGTGAACAGATACCATGATGAAAAGGTTCACACCCTGAGGACTGTTCCCCAAAATTGCTCTAGAGTCATTACGGTGATAAACCTGAGACAGCCTCAGCAGAGCTGACACTTTTCCTGGACAAGAAGATACGTGTGCATTCTTCACTGCATGTGACCCTTGCACTGAGTTACCATACATAGGCAGATCAGTTGTAGACACAGTACAACAGATGTGAACGTGCTCAGTGGACGTGTACTGGTTTTCTGGACATTCAGCACCCCAAACAAATATCTTGAACCCTTGTCTTCTGCCTCAACAAAATCTTTTGCAAACTAAGGGGATATGGCCAGAGAAACACGAACATCAGAGTAAGATGCAAGCTAGGCATGACCAGCACATAGCTTAGCATGTGCTATAAAACCTGCCCAGAAAGTTGGTCAAGTGTTTGCTACTGCAGACACACCACCAAAATAGCCCTATATGCTACAGTTCCCTGGGAAGATGCAGTAGCTACCTCTCAGCTTTCCAACAGCATGAATCAGCCCAGGGAAAACACTGCACCCACGCAGCTGCCATATTTTCAAGTTAAATGTCTCACTTTGGATTGGACTGTGCAATGCAAATGTACCCGCAGCCTCTGTACTCTCTAGTTAGCTCGTCACCTCGCTACAGATACTGCCATAACAAAAGCTTACATATATCCTAAAAGCGGGTTGTAGTCTGTAGCTGAGGAACAGGAGCTCCACATTTGATCCTCACTCCCTTTGTAAACTCAAGGAAACAAATTAGGCACCGTGCCTCAGCGCCTGTTGCTCAAGAGCCGGGCTGCTGTGCTCTTCAAACAAAAAGGACAAAGACTGCTGGCTGCGCGTCGGTGGGGGCAGACAATTAGTGCACTACACGGGCACACTCACGGCCAGAAAGAGGTCCGTCTCTCTGACACAGTGGCAAAGAAGGGAGCATGACTTCTAGGTCCAGCACTTTTTTTCTTCCTTTCCCCGCTGTCTCAGGCAGTGAAATGAGGCAGGGATGACAGCCATCAGATAAGTTGCTAGCTACCTGCAAGTCAAGTGCCACACACAACTAGTTGGCAGCATAGTTTCCCACACGCATTAAGGGCCCATTCAGAATCCCAAATAATAATTTACCTCACAAGAGTTTGCTCATTATGTGCTTTGCCCGGCCCTTGTGCTCTTGTAAAACCCTCTTTGAGTAGGTAGGCATGAAATAATCTCCTGCTGCCTGTAGCACTGCCCTTTTTTTCTTTTCATGTGACTGCAAACAGAAACTCCTTATTCAAAAAGGAAAAGGTTATTAAACTCAGCAGAGTTATTTTAAAAAAGATAGAAATGAACTGTGACTGCAATCTTAAGTGTAAGTCTTGCCTGGAAAGCTGTTCGACACACAAAAGGCGAGTGGAAAGTACAGATTCAAGTCAAGTCTGGCCATTTTCATGTATAGTCACCATTAAGCTGACAAGACAGTAATCTGCTACCTCATTTTGTTATGAATGGTCCTTAAATTTGGGATTATTATTATTTTTGTTAAAGTTTCCATTAAGCTGTATGCTCTCTTGACAAGAATCTCTCTTTTCCAAACAAGGGACACATCTCAAAAAGATTTAGAAATTGCTTTGTACTTCACACTGGTGAGTTGCCTCGCTGATGTCAGAGTGACTCACATGAGTAACATGAAGGCCGACAACTCTAAGCAGCACTGACTCTGAGCACCCTGTCTGATTAAATCTTTATCTCCATAGCAGTTCACCCGTAAAACAGCATCATGGTTATGACATGAAAAGCCAGCAGCTGGTAAGCCAATGAATCAACACCGCATACCTCCAAAGGCCAAGTTTTAACTTACCCGCTTGTTTTTAATAGGATGATGAATGATGATAAAAATGGCACTCACTCTTCATCTTTCTCATGCCCCTGTTTGTTTAATGGCTGGACTGCCCAGCTACAATATTTCTTTTACACATAAAGCTTATTAAGTGCACTCCAAACCTGAAGTTTTAATGCTATTCTCTGTGCTAACGTTTGCCTGGTGCATAAATTGCCACAACAATCTCCCAGCCACTGTCATAATGGTATGATGCCTTGAAACAACACAGTCTCAGGCTGGTCAGAACGATTATTAGCACCAGTCACACTTGATTGAAAATAAAACAGATAAGCTGTATTAAACCATCTTATTGGTAACCATCAAGAAATGAAATGAGCTAATTATTATTTCCTTTCTTTTCCCAGTGATCTGCAATCCCTGGATGAACGCTGTGTAAACCAGAAAGGTTTTTGTGGCCATCCTTTAGTAATTGACCTTTAGCTCTCCCCATTTCATTTGCCCTAAGTGTTAATTGACTTTGAAAAAGCAGTATATTATCCTTTTAGAAAAAAAAAAAAAGTCTGATTTGTGCCCGCCAACATCTTACAGCATCAAAGCCCTGTTAAATCATAGTGCAGTACAGCTGGAAATGAGTCTCCAGAAGAAATGGAAAGAGGGTGGGGGAAGGAAGCAGATCCATCATTGAAAGAGCTCCACTGCCATCTAGAGAGAATCTGCACCCAGCCAATTTTCTGAAAGGGAGGATTGGGTTGTTAGTCAAAATATTTCCATTCTGATGCTGTTTTGAGGGAAGGTAGGGACTCCATTCAGGTTCACTGCATCTATAAATTCTTTAAACCAGCTTGGTAGTAATTCGCACTAAAAATAACATATTCTGGAATATAATCTACCATAAATCCTAAGAAAATCATGGGAGATAGCTTTAAAGGCTCACTTATAGGCTCTCCTACAATGAGGTATGATATCTGTACAGTATTGTTTCAAAGAAGCTCCTTTGAAAAGGTAGGTGCTGTATCTTTGCAGAAGGGTGCTTCAGTCACAAACAATTTACAGTTTGACAGACATGTTATGCTACCAGCAGCTGCCTTTATGATATTTCTTGTCAGTTAGAAATAAAGAATGTGCTATTTCAGGCTATGATTTTTCTCTCTTTCAAATATATAAAATTGTCCTTTCTGAGTGTTTTATATGCAGCAGCCTCACAGAAACCAAGTCAGACAGAGAGCAGGAGGCACCCATAAAACGCGTTACTAGTAGCAGTCTACTTAAATCTGACCAATTTAATTTACTCTGCTGCTGTCCAAAGAGCAACTGAACTCCATTTAGTGTACGTGATGGGTCAGCTGCTATGAAAACTGGGGAGGCGTTCCTCACCACCAGCACCTAATCCAGTTACATTCTGAAGACAGCCGACATATGGGTACATGGCTACCTGCATTTGGAACCAAAGAAATTAATTTGTAGTTTAGGGTACAGTCAGCAAGTAATGAAATTGCATTGCTAATGCACCTCAAAAAGGAGAGTTCATTACTGCTGTCTCACAGAAACACTCGTCGTGAATTGTGGGCCTTTTGGTCTCCATCACTGTTATTTACTTGCTAATTAAAGAACAATGTGGGACTTGTAACAGCTAATAGGAACTCACAGGTTCCTGTCTACTGACTCCCTGAAAATTTCAAAACCAAAACCTGTTTGAGGACCAAGGACTGCTAGTATGAACCTAGCCACAACTGTTAAAATACTATCTGGATGTTTTTTATATTATAGTGCAGTTTGTGTTTGCTTCCTATGTGAAATTCTACTGGACTGAAATATCTTGAGATCAACAAAATTAGTAAATTTTTTTTGTGGCTATCTCCTTTAGCTAGCCAGAGAGGTGCTCTGGGATAGTGCAAGGTATTTGCCCACTTTGGCTGCAGTGGTGAATTAATACTACATAGAAAAAGATGATGGTGGTTATACTCTAGCTAAGAATATGTAAAACCTGCTGCATTATACAATTATGAAGGGCAGTATCTGAATTATTTAGACTGTTCATTCCTGACTAAGAATGGCACCTCAAAACAGGATTATCAAGGAAATTATACCAAGAAAAAACATTCTTCATTTTCACTGAAATACACTGAAATCAGAAACATTTTATTCCACACTGCCATGCACTCCTTGACATTTATCCTGACTGGATGCTAAATCAGACCATTCTGAACACTCATTTTATATGGGCATGGGTGGCTACTCAAGGTGAAAGCAATGGAGATTCAAGCCTACAGAACCTATTATGCAAACCATAAGGTTCACTAAGCCAAGAACTGGTCTCAGTGAGGTGACTGCCTACTTTCTTATTTCTATTAATGGTAACACTGACAATTCCTGGATGGAAGAACATTGTAATTTTGAGTGAAGGGTTTATGAGGACAGAGAATCCACCACTTTGATGAAGTAGGAAACACAGAATACAGCAGAATGAAGTGAGTGACTGACTAGATAGATCTTCCAGGCCAAATGTGTTGCAAAATGCAGGAGGCATTGCTTCCATTCATTATGACCAACAGACTTGTCAGGAGGAAAAACCTCAATGCACCTTTTAAATCCAATTTGTCCTTTTTGCTGACAAACACAATTAAGTGGCACAATTCAGGGAAAGAACAGTAGACATAAGAATAGTTATTGTGAAAGGACAAAGATTTAAACATGGCTCGACTGGGCTTTCTGCTGTTATCCTGTTTCTTGCCTTGTCCACAGACTCTGAAGACAGTCCTGAAATAATGACAAAGAAGAAGAGCCCACCTTACAACAACTAAACATTAAAACTGAATTGGATAGATGTCAAAACCAGGCAGTTGTAGACATAGTACTACTTCTGGTGAAGCAGAAGCGTAGATTTTCTTCTTTTTTTAAAGGCAAATAAATTCAGCCCTTAATGCTTGCAACATGCAGACCAGCCCTTTGTCCACTATATTTTACAAGAGAAGTTGTTTTAGGCATTATTTCCAACAGACAGTTCTGTTAATGTCAGACACAAGTACATGAACTAGAAAGAGAAGGGAAGATAACATTCATATTGTGGAAATGAAAGGATAGCATCTTTTTTGTGTCTGGAATTTATTGTGGAGTCAAAGGGCACTGAAGAAATTCTGTTTGATTTGTACATGCCACTGGATATAATAGGATGGGCTTCAGGAAGATATGAATCTCTCAACTTTTTTTGAAGGCTCGCTTAAGATGTATTATTTTTCAAGGGATATAAATAAAACTCCTTTAAAGCCACTTACTTACAGTGTGACTGTAATCAATTTACTTCACGTCTTGATGCTTCCCCTCCCCTCGCTTCTACATTTTGTCGTGTTCATTGAGACTCTATACTTCTAAGAGTAAACTGTCCCTCACTATTATTTTTTTTTTGTGAAATGACTGGTACAATGAGACCAAGTGCCCCCTCTAAAGGTAACTGTCATGTCAGGGTTCAGTCCTTGATCAAAATGAAGTTCCCTAGGACATATTCATTCATGCTAGCTGTTTTTGTGCAATTTAGCAGAAAGAAAAGCACACATATATCTCCCTTCTCCTTTTACAAACTTTTTCCTCATAGTTTCATTGAATAACAAATCTCCTTCCAGATAGAGGTTCATGTGTAGGCTTCTCATTAAATACCAGGTAAAATAGGACATAGCTGGTATTGCTGCAAAGTAATATTTTATGACTTTGTAAAACATGTTTATTTTTACATTGATTGTAAATATTTTGGCAAATAGGCTGGGTCTACTCTGGAGAAAGTAAAAGCAGCAGTTTGATGTTTGTCTAGTTTCTTCAGTGACCAATGCAAGGAGGTACAAGAGTCTATTACTCATCTGGAGACAACAGTTGCCCTTCTTGCACCAATGTCAGGGACTTGCCTTCCTGGTATAGAGTATCTTGAGTTTGATCATGATGAAAGATCATCATAGGTGCATGTAATCATGATACTTGATATCAAAGTCACAAACTCATATTCAGGGAATCCAAATATCATCATGGCAGGCTCTAATGTAATTCATCACTTAAGCAGCCTAAGCCAGGTCCTAATGAAGCATAAATCACCATAACACTATTGAGACTAGTCAAGCTTCACCAGTTTTCACCAGTTAAAAAACTGTCCTGTCATATAATGATATACGGAAGAGCTTTATAACACTGAGACAAGAATGAGCAAAGAGGCAGCAGATATGAGGGCTTTAGAACTCTTTTGTTCTTTATAAGTAACCTCTAGGGATAATCTCTCTGAATTTGATTGCTTTTTAAAGAGCTTAAACAACTTTTTGGTTAGCCTGTTTCAGACCTGACTGGAAGCAGTGTTCAACTTCTAATGAAGAATGCTGCGAGATGCTTTGCAAATCATCTCATATTCACTTTATACGTCAGATATAGGAGACAAGTTGCTTGAGCAGATAAAAACTAGCATACCAGAGCCAGAAGGTACTTCTGACTAGAAGGACTTCCAAATGGAAGGAGTTGACTTGTGGAATACCGTAACTTTAGTATTGATTTTGTTTACTTTATAAACCTGAAAGGAGGAAAATGCAGTAAAGTGATGAAATGTGCTGATGATACGAAATGGGTGAATCAACAAATACACAACAGGAAGGCAATAAAATTCACGGGGACTTGGCTAGACTAGAATCATGGGCAGATAAGTGGCTTATGCAATTCAATTTAGAAAAAGGTAAGATAATCAATCTACAGACAAAATAACAAGAAAGGGGAACTCTATCTTCAATGGACAGAGCGTCAACTGCTGAAAAGGTTTGCATTTTAACATTCCAATGCAGGAAATTGTATGCTTCAAATTCCAGCTTTGCTAAAAAAGCTCCCTTCCTGAAAGGGAAGTAGTTGCTGCTGCATCGTAAAAGGCACTAGTCAGAAGAGAGAATTGAAAAGAATATGTGAAATTCTTCAACTTTTGACCAACTGATTCCTTTTTATATAAAAAAAGGACACAAAATTATGTTTAAACACATAGAAATTAAAGGAGATTATACTAATACTGGGCTAGATTAGGTATTATCAAAGCGATATTTACAAGATAGTTATATATCCCAGTAACTTTTGTATTATTGAGAGCTCCCAAGCATTGGTAACACCCTAACCTTCTATGCCACACCAGTAATAGTAAGAAGATATTATTTTTTCATATTTTACTCATCAGCATCACAGTTTTAGCTGCCATGAAACTGATTTCTGCTAAAATTTCCTTTGTGGTTTTGGATGAAAAACTGTTCTGAGGAGACAGTAGGGAGGATTAAGAAATGGAGACAGGAAAATGTCACAAAGCCAGGGAACAAGTAGTGAGAGTTTGAACATCCCTTTCCTTCACAATATTCCCTCAGGCAGGATACTTGCCTGTATTGTGCAATTTAAATCTGCATCCCACAACAGGCTTGGCAGGGAGGGAAGTTCTGAATCCTCCTCCCCCACTCTGCAGGAGACTATCCCTAAATGCCCTAATTGCCTCCTATTCTCCGATGAATTTCTGTTGGCCGCCTCTGTGGGAACATTTCCACTTTGCACTTAATACCTGAATATTCGTTAGGGCAGAGACAAGACCTCAACTGTTTTCTCTGTACCACAACACACCTCAGGAGAAAAACAGTCGCTTCCATGCCACTATATTGCAGCAGGCACTTCACAAGCCTGAGATACCAACAAAAAACTGTAAGTCTGCCTCCTCCTCCTTTCCCTCGTCCATTCAATTCAGAAGTGTTAAAAAGGCAAAATATCCCCCAAGAACTCTCCAAGACTCAACATTTCTGTGGTCAACATACTAGTTCTCTACTTCACACAAGCAGCTACAGAAGAGAATATTCACAAAATATAACAAGTACCTGAACGTGTTTCCTCTCTCATACATGCCCCTATCACTGGAAGAGGCAGCATACGAGACAAGATCCCGAAAGCTCAACAATGCATGAAACCTACTTTTAATAAAGGACTAATTACTAATAACAAATAAAAGACTCCAGTAATGTTCCAAACAGGGAAACATTTGGGGAAGAAAGAGTTAATGAAGGCTTAGGTCTGCTCTGCAGTTATTCCAGGGGAAAGAATAGCATTTCGTTCATCAATGACTCCTAGGTCAACTACATACATTTTGCATCCAAAGACAGGCTCTGTTTTAACTTCCAACAGTGCCAAGTTTATCTAGATCAAAGAAACTGTACAAAATCTTTCCATTTAATATCTAAATATTAGCAGTAACGGTTTGTTCTTTTGTTTTCCCAAGCCATTACGGTAAAACTGATCTTAGAGTCCATGATGCTCTTGCAAGATCTTCAGCATCACTGACTGGCCACGAACCTGACTGATCCAACTGGTGAAACACGGCCAGCAAATGATACTGATCGAACAGGAAGAACAAAATCCTGGTCATTGATAAATACTACACTTGCAATTGAATTTTTCAAATCTGAATTGCTGCTCCTAAAATTAAAAATAATAATAATAATAGTAATAATAATAATAATAATAATAATAATAATAATACCAATCAGCAGATATGACAACACCAAGAGGAAGGTTCATAGGATAAGAAAGACTTTATTTTCTTGCAGACAAGACACAGGCTCAGTTTCAATGGTGGTCCACTTGTCCTTGCAGGAGCTACCTAATTACTACTAGTGCAGAATAAGAAAAGTGTTGTTTAGCCACCTTCAGATTATAAATATTTGTTTTGACATGCAAAAAACAAATCCCAGCAACAGAGAACCAACAGGACAGAAGAAAAACCACCAGCCAATCTAATTCCATGATTTTCACTCTGACAGGTAAATAAATTACCAGACTTTATGCTCCTTTTACATGTTTGAAACATGTATGGGACATCCCAATCCTCTCATTTAATCTCTTTTGACAATGTCTAAAAAGGTAACATGTATTACACTCCCATGTTAAAGAGGCCAAGTGTGACAAATCTGCAAGGCGTATGCTTCCAGTGGCATGTAGAAGTTTCACAAATTTGTGAAATATCTCTACTTAATAATTACTCATGTGATTACATCTCTCATTTGTTTCACACAACCACAAGGGGTAAAGGTAGGCATTACGCACACACAGAGTATTGCAAATTTTTTAATATTTTGTGGATAATTACAGTACTGCTAGAGGCTGAATACTAATTGCCTGAAATCAAAGTAAAATAAAAAGCAACCCTCATAGCTGTTAATTTGACAGCTGGTCATTTCCTCAAATCTGGTAAAGAATCCTTGGGCCGAGACAGCTTTCAGAACTGTGTAAGGCACATTCCTGTAGGAGGCAACATAGCAGCAGGGCTTCAAGGAGGGAACCTGATTTTTATTTAATAGACTGGCAGCTACAAGAGAGAACTCCAGCACATTTGCAAATGTGCCTGTAGCTAATGAGTGCATGTGCAGCTCAGAAGGGTTACAGATCTCCCCATAAAACTCTGACCTAAAGCTAACACTCAATTTAGAATCAAATTATAAGGGGGGCGAAATTGTGTAAATAATTCATAAGAATTTTAATTGACATTTCTTTTCTGTGGCCACAAGCCCATTAGCATTATGGGTGATTACCTGTTTTTTAATCACTCTTTGTGTTATCGTTGTGCATTATATAAACTACCAAGTCCCGATACACTAGAACAATCTAATGAGTAATTCTGCGGTCACACGAGCCAGTCCTGTTTTCTTCTGTGGAATGACACCAGTAAAGGCAACTTACCAGTGAGAATGTATTGCACCATACCTTAATTCTGAGACAAATTGTGCCAACATTTTATGGACTCTGAAGTCCAACTGGCTTCCACACCACTAAATACAGGGTTAGCTAATATTTAATTCAGGGACAGCTGATCTTGGTACTTTTTCAGATAAGACTGGTGTCACAGCACGAGTGAAGGAACAATACAGCATAGTACATTTATACATATTCTCACCCACTCCAACTTTTTATAACAGTACATTACTAGCATTATTAAGCCTACTCTCTAAGCATCATCCCATGGAGATATTATAACCTATCAATCTCTTTTTCGTAGCCTATGTTTAGCTTTTTTCTCTTTTAGAAAACACAGTGGTGGTAGCTTATTGCTATCTAAGGATTCAATGTCAAAACAGCTTGGAGAGAAGGAAAGCCACACAAGCAGTAAAACTTTTGCTTTGGGATCAGATTATACCAATTCATCAGGTAAGTCTATTTGCTGGTCACTGGTGCTGACTACCTCGTTTCAGGAATAACATATCTGTGTAAATAAAGTTATACTCTGAGTATATCATCAATGCATGTCACCAACTTTGCCTCCAGTGTAAAGTCACATCTAGACAAAATGGGAAGTGATATGAGGAAAAGGTTTGAGATACTATTATTTCCCAGACCTCTGCCAATGCTCTAGCACATTCCCTTCCACTGCTCTGCACAAGTCTGCACTGGGAAAAGCTGGTGAAAATGACAGCCCAGGAGATGCTGGCTAATTATTCTGCTCAGTCATAGCTTCCAGAATCCCCTGAGCTCCCAAACACTCTTTCTTGTCAGGAAAAGTCACACCACTAAAAAGACATGGTCTATGCTGTTGTATTGAAAGATGTTCTTACAGTGAATATTATGTATGCACCAAAAGAAGCAGCATGAGAAGCATTTATGGGAACACATAAATAATAAACAAAAGCAAAAATAAAAGGAACAGTCCAAGCTTAGAGATGAGAACTGTCTTTCTCTTTGAGGACTCTTAACCCCGTGGCTACAAGGAGTTGGATAGGATATTTTTCAGTGAAATGATCTCATCTGTCATTAATATAGCTCTTTGTATCCAAAGTGATCAATGTACCCTGATCAGTTTCACATGTTGATTCACAAGCAATGCCCCAATACTGCCCAGTGCCCCAACATGTCTATAGACAACTAAATCCATGAGTACTTCCAACTGCTAAGAAAACAACTCACATGCCTGAAGTTGTGCATGCGCTGAAGTATTTGCAAGAGTTGGGCCTAAATTACAAATTACATTCCTTATGCTTCTCTGATTGAGTATGGCAGCTGTTTTAGCTTCCTACATCAACACGACAGAGCCACTGAGGCGAGAGAGCATCTGACCTCACGATACTACAGGGAGAATTGCAGGTAGGCTGATTAAAATTACTCAGACGGAATGAGTCTTAAATATGAAGCTTATAAATTATATAGTCCTGTCAATGCCAAGGGAACAGACTACACAGAAACTTCCATACGCTTACTCTCAGTCTCACACAACCAGAGTTTGGGGGTAAACTTTGAACTGCAGTATCACACAGAAGAGAAGACAGAGGGGCAGACTTCCTGCCAGACCCTTGGTAAAATTGGGGGGAGAAGGAAACAAAACCATTGGAGTAATCCAGTTAAAAACGTTTCTTTTAGCAAAGTACTGATTGCATTTAAAATTAAAACTATAATTTTCTAATCTGACCACCTGTAGACTAGAAGCAAAGTACTGGACTGCCATCTGCTGGCCCTACCATATAACGAAAGCACTGCAATAAAATTATTTTTTGGAAATTCCTGAGGGGCATGGGAAGGGTCCTGGTGGGGCCATGCCAAGCTTGCGGCGCCAAGGCACGTGCTGCCTACAGCACCTATAGTAAATGCAGCAAGAAATACAGAGATTATGAGGTTTTCTGACACGTACTGAAAGATGTAATAGGGACCGACATAAGTTTACAGAGAAAACCAAAAGCAAAGGGAAACTGCAGAAACAGAGCAAATGTCTGCTCCCATCTGCAAACCTGGAAGGAGGTTCTACCCCAGCTAGTCCTCAACTTCAACACTAGATGAAACTCCAGAAAAGCAGGAAAGTATTAATCAGATTGAAGGCTATTTTTGTCGGAGGAAAACAAGTATCTTTTGATGCATGCTCATTCTGTGTATTCATATGCCACACATCTTCACATAAGAAGTTGACTGGAGCATTCAACTTCCTGATTTTTCGGAAACTAAGGATAACATCTAGTGTATGTCAATTTAATGCTACTGTAAGTTCATAAGCTATTTTGATTCGAAAAAGTTTCATATCAAGAAAATCAATACTGCATACATTTCTTTCCAATATTCCCCAGGGTCTTTCCTTAACTATAAACCCATTTATGGCTAAAATTAAGCTGCCCAATTGTTTCATTACTTCCTCGTTCTCATTATGTACTAAAACATCCATTCAGCATTTTTTTTCCTCTACTAATGTAACAGAAACTCATCTGCTCAACGAGATTTATTGCTTGCTTTTTTTCCTGCATTCACAAGAGATTGTTGTGCATTTTGCAGTAGGTCTTTATTATCTAGTAATGATGGCTTGCAAATTAAATTAGTTTTTAATGGCACAGTTAAATTCTAATTTATGTTTTGGAGCTTTGTTTAATTCATTTAGTTGTAATGTAATCACTTTCTCACTATTATCTTACATTACATAGGAAGAACAAAAGAATAGACACTCCTCTCCTCATATTCAGTTGTTTTGCTTTTATTAAATCTTGCTACTAATTGCATTTCCCTGAGAAACTTTTTAAACTACTGTAGGCTTCTCTGAAAGGAGGGGACAGGGGAGAAACGATATGATTGCTAGGGATTCAGAGCCTTGAAGTAGTCAGGCAGAACACTCACTGGAACTGATTGGGGTCTGACTGTACACATAGCTTGTGCACACATACTCTTCAGAGGCATGACTCATTCCTCCCCTACAGATTTTTGGCAACAGCTGTGTGTGAAAACAGTACAAAAAAGGTAACAGCTCTTTACCCTCACTTTTTCAGCTGTGAAGATTTGGCTCCAAACCAGTCAGTCACTAGCAACCTTCATGAGAGCTATTTTGGAGGACTGAAATGAGACTTAAGGAGTGATTGTACCTCCAGGTCTGCCTCAGAGTGATTTTCCTCCCCATATTCCCATCAGGTCATATTCCCTCCAAATCTTTGCTTTTGTGGTAAAGATTTCTTACAGGCATCCCACCTGTTCAGTGGGAGGTTAAAAGGAAAGTACTTATTCAATACATTGTGTAAGATGAAATAAATCTGTGTTTAAGGAGTTTGGAGACCACTGTGCACTACAGATGATTTCATCCATGAATTAATGTATCACTACAACATAACTTTAGAAAGATGTTTTACTGGGTGTGGAAACTAAAACATTGAGGCTAAATAACTTCTGAAAGTTTATACACTAAATATCTGGGAAGAAATAGATATATTAACATATTAGTTTTGAGTCAATAAGGTTGATTTTGTCTACAAAATTTCATAAACTAGTTAACCTTGCAGTCAATCACATGGATTTTTAAAGGTCTTCCTCTGTGACTTTCCGTAATTGTGCTTTCCAAATTTAAATAAATTAATATAAACTGGTCTTAGCTTAGTAGTTTAAAACAACACATGCAAGTATATCCAAAACTAAAAATTCTGTCCTCTGTAATCTGTGTACCACAGCACTGTAAACTGTGCAGGCCTGAAGAGCAGATATATTCCAGATGCTAGAAGAGATCACAAGCAAGGGCTTCAGAGGTCTGTTTCCTGCTAAGGTGACAACTCCCCAAATAACCCAGCAGAAGACAGATCCATTTTCAGTACACCACTTTCTAGTCTGTAACCTGGTAACAGCAGCTTTTACCCTTTAGTCTATTCAGAAAGATGGCCCATTTTTTACAAACTGATGATTAAATCCATTTAGGTAACATGAAAAGAGCTACAGATGTCTTAACTATCACTACCATAAAATTGGAACCAGTTGCATATAAATGGCACTGCGTAACTTCAAAAAGAGAGGAGAACTTTCTGAATTGTCATATTGTGATATAGTTCTATTTAAGCTTCAATGTCTTCTGACTTGCCATTCCTAGAAGTGACCCCAGAGACACTATCAAACTGAATTTACCCTCTGCAGTCTGCTACTCCTCATAAACCAATAAAAGCTGTTTCTGAATGTTTCTGGTATAAAAAGAGGCCCTGAAAATAATTACAGACCTATATTGGGTCTAGAGACAGCTGCATTATACATGTGCACTGTTTTCTGATGTTACAAAACTTCAGAGAAAAGCTTTTCTGCTTTATGACTCATAGGTGTAAATTCAGTTTTGTATGGCCTTGCATGTTAAATTTCATTAATGTGACACTCAAAAAAAATCAAAAACAAATTATAATTTTTAGTACTGACATGCAGTACAGAAAATTTGAGATTTTTATCCTACTCTTGAACAAATGGGATCAAAGCTGTTCACATGGGAAGAATTTGCATTTTTTTAACTATACACCAACATTCATCTCTAAAAATGTATCAATCCCTATCTCACTGTTTGCCTGTAATGATACTACCTATCAATGAACAATTATCAATAACCATTTGGTGACGTTATTTTAAAATAAGTTAAAATTCTATGAGAAGCAAGAGAATCTGAAGTAGTACTGTGAACATATTTTTGATTAATGTTTCATAAGGGTTAAATACTAAAATACCTTTTCCTCAATGTATTTTTTAAGATCTAGGAGACAACATTCATTTGGTTGTTTTTGACAGCTTTAACTCACTTCTAATAGGCACAGTCATTTTCCAGTTCTACACTGAGCTTAAAATGTTTCAAAATTAACAAAACTATCCAGACGAATCTTCTGAAAAAAGAATCTTTTCTGCACAAAAGTTACAATTTACATTTTCAGCCCAAAATATTTCTCACCTATTTGCTGCTGAATACAACAGCCAAAGACTGCCTGCTACAAGACAGTCATATAATTAGTATGACAGACCACTACAGATTTCAATTACTATATCATGATCAGTGCCTAGAATAAAGAGGGAAATTTTGTAGAAGACATCCATAGGAAATAAACTGGACTGACAACTGACTAGAATTCAATTTTGCTGAAGTGATATTGAAATACGGAGAAGTAGCAGCACATTGATTAAGTTTCAAACTGCTGCATTACTAATACAGTCTCATGAACCTGTATGCTCTGTTATCACCATGGCAACAGGATCATCAGAGCAATCCAGAGAGCATGCAACACTACAGACTGTTCATTTACATTTGTGATAGACACTGAAAAGACCTGGGACTTAATAAGCCCAAATTTCTTCTAGTGCATGGAGGAAAATGAAGCCCAGAAAATGAAGTTCATAAACAAAAGTTATAGAAAAGCAATGGGGAAAATGCTCTCAGTATTTTAAACACATAGATTTATTCTGGATTTCATAATAAGAATTTCCACCCTCCAAAATTCTCGTGACCCTTTATGATACTGGAAACAGTATACTGTTAATATCTTGTGCTGCATCCAAACAGAAATGCTATTATGTTAATCTTAGCCACATCTACTCCGCAGCTGAAATGGTCTTCAGATTCTGGACTTTAATCATTACCTTTAAAATCTGAGTAATTTGCTCAAAAAATCAGATTTAGACTTCACACTAGACTTCAAACAGTCCCTAATTTGTGGATATCTGAGGTATCATGATGCACACGTAATAAAAGCCTACAAAGATCTTTCAAAACATCAGAATTTATGTCTCCAGGCTCATAATTCTGAGCAAAGAATAAGATAGGTCTGTATCAATCCCCTGCACACTAGCTGCATTCACTCTCTAAGCATGTACAGAGTTGCAGCCGACATCACCCTCTTGTGAAAGGAGAATGCTCAGACAGTGATCCAGTTTACAGCATGGTTCCACATAGAGCTGTTCTAGTACAAGTCACAGGGCTGCAAATTAAATTAGAGTAGGAATAAGGAGCTAAGAAAAGGTATATAGGAATTACAACCTATGCCAGAAAGGCTATATACTATCAGACTTAGACGTACACTGTAGTAACATGCAAAAAGTCGCTATACTAGGGGCATCTTTAGGTTTATGAGCAAGCAATATTTCACTTTGAATAAAGGGGGAAAAGGGATTCAAGCTGACACACGTGAACTTATTTTCAAAACATCATTTTGGTGAGAAAAAAAAAAGTCTAAGGAATTTATTTACAAATATCACATTTTAAATGTGGTTTTTCTAAATAAAAGCCCCCTGGAGTAGGGCAGTGAGCTGAGTGTGAAATTGTTGTCCAAATGACATGACTTCACAGGACATTATTATCTGAACACAGTATTTTTGCAGCTCTTCTGTAAATCATCTCTCTTGAGGGAAGAGATTTACAGTCATGGTACTACAAAAGCTGGCTTTATAGAGAAAACTTAAGGAAAAGAACAAATAAATTTTCAAAACTTGAGAAAGGTATGTTTTAATAACATATATTATATCTATTAACCCACATTCTATACTTGTGTGCTGTGTGAACTGAAAATTACAGAGAGATTTCTCCATCAGTCACTAGTGGAACTCAGCCACTAACAATCACTAAGCAAATGCGTGTATTCAGCTCACAGCAGCACGGACTTCTCCAGTTATAGCCTATGTCTGGCAAAACATGAAGTTCTCTGTTAGTGCTGGAGTAGGGCTGCACATGGGGGAGGAGAAGGAGGAGGAGGACCTTAAGAGAAAGTGTTTTCCTCTGAGATTTTTTTTTTTTATGGCAGTTATTCGCAACGCCTCATGAAACTGAAATGCCCCTGTAAATCCTGGAGAGAGATATTAAAAGGCATAGAGCAAGTGAAGCAGTCAGGGGCACAAGATATCAAATCCATTTCAGCTCCACATACATGGTACGTAAATGGAGATGGGCTTATATGACATGTATATGTACATGACAGCACAGACAGACAATGTAGCAGTTTATATATGAACTGGAATTTGAAGTCGGAATAAGCAGACATGCCGACATTATAAAATCCATCACATTGAACCAAAGCAAACACTCAAAAATAATAAAAGTAAAAAGACCAGATTAAGCAGTATTAAACAGCAAACACTTAAATGTAATTCAGAGCCATTACAAGGTACTTCTTGTCTACAGTCATCTGTTCTTTTGAACAATGAAGAAGAGCAAAATGCCGTCATTTTCCAAATGTATAATTACAGCAGTTTACAGAGCTAATTACAAATGAGTATCACCAGCTCCAGTTCCCTGCAAAGTAGAAACTTCATGGACAAGAATGTAATTATTATAATTTGTCATGTTCCACGTGTGGTTGGCTGCACAACCGACACAACATGTGTGTTGCAGAATGCCTGCAGAAAGAGACCTCAAGCCCAGATACTACAGTAAGGGAGATCATTTCTAGTACAAGCTGAGAGTACATGTGATGGAAAAATATATGCTAGAGGAAACCCAGCATGTAAACATCCAATCAGAGACAGAAAAAAAATTATATTATGTTGATATCAGCCCTAGACTGTACCTGCCAGTTCTTTTTTAACTAAAAAAGGGCACATTTCTTGGCTTCTATCAAGAAGTTGTGAACCACTCTTCTGTTATTTCAACCAAAAAATCAGGGAAATCTGACAACAGCAAATGATATAAAATAAAACACACGGTTGGCCACCTCATGTAGTTTTCAGGTTGGCCTAGGAGACTAAGCAGAACCTTAAGCCCCAAATCTTGTTTCTGTGACTCATGTTTACTTAAGTCCCTTTCTTTCCATTTTTCCCCACAAATGCTAAAAGACAGGGAAAATCTTCTTCCTTACTGAGACTTTGTAAGTACCAAATATTACACTGTTATTATTGTTATTCTGCATATAATAGAATAATAGATAAGAAGTGACCGCCCTTTTATTCATTCACATTTCCTGTGACAGCAAACAAAACCCTTTCCACTTACAGAAAAGAGCCCAAAACACGTGCCATCAGACACTCAAGGATTTCTCAGAAACTGTATTACCCCTAGTAAAAATAAAAAATAAGGAAGCATTTTGGAAATGAATGCTACTAGTCTTCTGAAACACGTTTACAACTGATAAGTGTCAAGGGCCTGCTATAACTTCGTACCAAAAAAGCATTAAACGCAATTGCCTTTGACTAATAGATATTTTATGTTAAAGGATAACCTCTAATTCTGCTCCAAGAAGTACCTACTTGCCATTCACTGCAGACATTAAGAATTATGATTAAGATATATGAATGGAAGTCATCCTGGGGAAAAAATAGTTCATACAAACTTAAGTGAATCAAGACATTGGAACTAAGAAATAATCAGTAAAACTCAGAGCTAACGGAAAAGAAGTTTTAAGAACCACTAGACGATTTGTATCTCAGTATGACAAAGTATTTATAGGGACATATCAATGCCATGTATCACCACATAAAAGGAATCCTAGGAGGGAGTCAGGAAGAATTTTCTCAAAATAACATTCTACTTTGTTAAACACAGTATAGCATGACCCCATTCTTATGTAACTCAGTGAAAAATGGATTCTAGTAGCAGTGGGAGCTACATTTATCTCTATGAGATGCACAGCTTTCCTAGGAGACTTGATATCACAAAGCACTGGCAATGTATACACTTTAAAAGGGTAAAGCCCAATTCCTTTATTTCTGTGTTCGCCCAGTTTCTGCAGTTCTTCAAGTCGTATATAAAAGTGTCTAAAAAGAGAGTATTTCCCTAATGTACACAGAAGGCCAAGTGCGGTCATTGACATTAAACAGGCCAGGTCCTGAAAACATGGTTTTGAAAAAAACATTCCAAATAAATAGAGGTGCAGCCAAAGGCCATGTCTACAAAGAGTGTATGCTTACGGTCCATCCCAGTCACACCCAGAACAAAATCTATCTGTGCGCCATCCCTTTTCTATTCCTCACCCTATATACCCCTAACAGGAGCTAACCAAAGCCTGACCTGAAGACCAGGGACACAGGGCATCATGGAGATCCAAGCTGCTCAGCCACCACCAGCAGTGGCAGCACTTCTGCTGCTAATGAAAACCACTTGGAACAGCACTCCTTTCCCCCCTAAGCATTCCCTCCTGTCATCCCCTGTGGTTATCATTCCTCGTTAGTTTTAATTTAAACATTATTTCTTAGCATTCCTGGATTTACCTGCTGTGTGTTGTGGCACTGTCCCATTAAAGGTCACCAGGTTCTGCGGAAGGGAACCCTGAGGACTCTGCCTCTGTATGGCAAGCATGGGGCTGTTGGTGGCAGGAGGCAGCTCTGAGCAGGGTTGGGGAGCTGGAGGCAGGTGGGGATCACGATGAGAAATGCCAAGAGCTGTGAAAGTTGAAGACAAGTTTTATTGGAACAAGAATTACAACGGCAAACCTTCAAATTGCACAAGGCCACCTCTGCAGTTAAGACAGCCAGTCACAGAGCTGGTGAGCAGATCCCTTTCCCATTCCATCCCATCCCCACCTCTGCTCTCAGCCCCGCAGTCAGACCAGCAAGGGCAAGAACTCCCTGGGTGACTATATGCTTCCCCAAGTCCCAAGGAAAAACGTTGTTCTTTCCCTGCCCTTCATCCCAGGCTGCCCATCGGCCTCTGCAGTAAGTACTGTGGCTGCTGGTGGCTACAATTAGCCCCTTGTGGGGCTGGGTGGCTAACTGCAGCTGGTTGTAATTAGCCCTTTCCAGATTGCCAGGCTGAAATTCGATCACATAAAGGCAGGAACTTTTCAAAAGCAGTTTCTTGGCAGCTGTACACTAAGCCTCTGTGGAGGCAAAGAGCATACATATAGGAATGGTTATTCCATGAGAAGCAAGCAATCGCTTGCAGGGATTTCTTTTAATGCCTCTTCGTGTTAACACGGCATAATGAAAGAAATTAGCCATAAGCTTTCGAATATGGCAGTACACAGAGCTGAATGCAAAATGACAGCATTTTCTAAGCAAAGACAGGGGAAAAATAGTTTTTATCTTGAACTATTCATTACTAGACCAACAATAAATTATTTTGCAAAGGAAGCAGGGACTGTAAGGCAAAGGTGTAGTTTTCTTCATATATACCATGTACAAATATTTGGGGATATCATGAAGCCTGGTATCAGTTTGAAGATACCAAAGCAACAGGTCTCTCTATCGTTTATATTCCCAGACAACACTAAAAAGTCATCTTCTTTGTTCTAAATACAGCAGGCAGTAATTGCACACTTCAGACTTTTATGCAGTACCCCGTAATTTCATATATACTAATTTTTACATTTTTTTTGGCAGATGTGCCACACATTCATTACGCTACAAATGTAAAGGATAAAATGCAAGGTAAATCCATGTTTTCATTTCTAGAGGAAGGTTTTAAATAAGATATAATGACAAATACTATTGTTATAAAACTGCTATCTATGTATTCTTGTGCTTGCAAAAAATTCTATATGATTGCCATTTTCTACAAATATATAAATTTTGGTCTTTGTTCTCAACATGCAGATATCCCATCAATTTCAGTGGCTGTCTTTATGCAGGATCACTCACAGTTATGTCCTTACGACTCTGTCCTGAGATGTCAATTATTTCCTTGAGAAATACATTCAAACATAGTGCAGGGAGGAAAAATCTGTTAGCAAAGAGCGAGCTTGTATGTACAGCTTCAAATGGATTGTAGTGAAAAATGAGAAAATAACCTTTCAAGGCAGAATTGTATGTATACTAGATGTGTTTTCTTTCAAAAATAAGATCACCGAATAACAATCCAATGCTTAAAAAGGGGAAAATATTTTTCCAACATGTTCCTCTAAAGAAATCCCCCCTCTTTCCAAAGCTTCAAGTGTCCAGCAAGATGTGTTTTAGGAGAAAGGTAAATTACAGCAATTTGAGAGCAAAATATGGACAGGATGGAGGAAAAGAGTAGTCACTCCTTTCCATTCTCGTTCCATCTTCTGATACAGTAGTTAGCACACAGTTTGGAGTAGAAAAGGAGGCTCAAAGCAGGGAACAGTTATTGAGTGCTCACCTCAGGGCAAAAAGACTTCCAGCTGAACAGCCTACCTGGTGATTACTGGCAACAACAACAGTTGCAATTCTACCCCTTCATCCAGCCAGGCTTCAGTGGGAAAAGTACTCCACAAACAGCTGCCTGGTCACACTCATCTTCCTTTAGCAATCTGTCTCCTGCTTGCACGTGTCCCAAAATCCACACAGATCTCTGTTTACTTACATATTTCAAGTTGTAACGGCTGGTTCATTTTGCCCTACACCTTATACCTGCCAGTCTTTCCAGAGAAATATTTGCAAATGGTAATTCAACAGTTCTCAAACCATATCACTGAAAATCCTACATGCAACATGAGATAACAGTTTAAATTGAAAGAGATGTTCTTTAATAGCTCCAAGTTTTGATTTGCTCTGTACCAAAAAAATCACATTTTTCCCTACTAAGCCCTATTCCTCTACTGTTAATGCAAGCTACTTAAATTAAGTTACTACTTAAATTAGAAGCTGATGGGTTTTCAAATACTTAAATAGTTCTTACATACCGTTTTTTTTTATTATTTTTTTTTTCCCCAAAACATAGCTTTATCCATTCAGGATCTCGTATGAATTTCAGCAGTCAGCAGGACAATTCTTTTTGATTTCAGCAGTCATCTGTGGAGTAAAACCAAACCAAGTTAGCATCACTTAGAAACTGAAACAGCAGTGCTGCATTGCTTCATGGAAATTATTTACAGGATGGAATATATGAAATAATTACCACTAAAATAGCTGACATTTCATGCCAGTTTATAATCAGTTAAGTAGGCAGTCCTAGAAACATGAAAGCTGTCAGATACTGTTTTGGTAGCCACTGGACTGACAACTATTGACCCACAACTGTTAGCCTTTTAACCTGGTGTTCTGTCTCTTATATCCATCTATTCCTTCCCACCTTGCAAAAGTTTTGAGAGACTACCTTTTTTGTTTGTTTTGTTTTTTTAAGAAAGTTTTACTGTGGTCTGTGTCTCCAAGAATTACTACAATACAAATAAAAAAATACTAAACAACAATTTTTGAAGTGCACATGGGAAAAGTAGCTGCTCCAGCTGACTCTGAATTAATTTATTCTGCCTGTTGAGATCTAGCCTTGAGGGATAGTCCCTGTAAAATGAGGGGACAAGTAACTGATCTTTTATGTCTTCCATCAGATTTCATGGGATTTTCAAAACCAGCATCATCTTAAACAAGAAACTTATTTAGAATTCGTCTGTTAGCGCACAATAAGCTCCGCTGATGCCTTATTTCAAACAAGGAAATGGCAGCACTATATATATGCCCTCCACAACACAAAGCTAATATCATTATTTGCTTTAAGGATAACTTGACCACAGATGCTGGTGCCAGTACTCCAGCATAAATCCACACTATTAAATTTCCTGCTTCACTCTGATGTTACAAGCTTTACACCCAGAAGCTTTATGCTGACAAGCGGGAAGTCATATAAAAATTGAGTCCCATCTTAGCAATTAGTTTTAACAAAATAGATATCACACAGACAGATCAATCCTCAGCATCTTATCCCCCTTTCAGCAACGTACTCTTCTACTGCTTCACATTTCTCAATAATCAAGCCCTTGAGGTAAGAATGTTACCATTTTCCCTCCTTTGTTTATAAAGGACAACACAATTCCTGGCATTATAAAAACAATAGTAATGTCCTGATTGCATTAGTTTCCACTCTTTGCCTAGAGTGGAATAAGCCCCTCGGAAAAATGTTATTTTTTTCAGCATGGAAGGAACAGACTGAGTTTTAACCATATTTGATATTGGCCTGTATGCCTTGTAACATCATTTCAGAAAATCTCTGGACTCAATTTGGGCTGAGGCTATGCTCCCACAGTTGAAGCTTCTCTTTCATAATTCAGATTTTCTTGGGTTTCAGATTTACAAATATAAAGTTTCTTCCACGCACAAATGGTACAACCATCACTGCTCCCTCAATATCTATTCTTCCCTTTTTCCTTATGAAAAGCAAGAATTATTTTAAACCAAGTTGTCCTTCGTGCTTCACACCAACCACTCTTTTGCAGTTTTGGAAACTAGTAGGTTTCCATTGTGTAAATTTGAGTAAGAAACTCCGGTTATATAATGCTTTACCCAGCTTTCTGAGAACTCAGTTTAATACTGAAGTACAGAATATTAAAAATAATACTTTATTTTGTTAAAGGTAAGTCTTGTTTCCTAGAAGCTTTACATACGTTTCCAGCATATTAGTCACCCTAAGCAACATTTCCAAATGGAAGTAGTTGCTTGCACACCAGATATCAAGGTCTTCTTTTGCATTGCTTCAATATTTTAGAGGAATCCACCAATTCTCTCAGCAAGATTAGTTTATACAAGTTATCTTAAATATTCCTTTGAAGAAAGTCAGGTAGCCTTGTATGCTATCGCTTCCAGTAAACACTTCTTCAAATGCATGGATTATTGACTGGTAGCTCATTTTCCCTGAGTTCCAGTAAAGAAGCCAAGACAAGAGAGGTGCACAGGATAGTGACAGCTCATCTATCTGTAATAGATAGATCTGTTTACTTCAGCTGGGCAATGATGAAACTCTACTGAAATCAAGGGAATTCCACCACTGGAGTATAAAACAGTTATCAGTCAGGTGGAAATCTTAAAAGCCTGATGGCTGGAGCTTCCTGCCACTTCCACTCTTGTTCCTCCCTCCTGAAGTGTTCAGTTCCATTTATGAAATAAATTGGGGATAAAAAAATTCTTAATTGACTACAGGATTAGATGCCAGGAGATACAGGTTCAGTTCTGTCATTTTTCAGTTCTGAAATCCACATTAGTGAAATCATTCTACAGACTGTCAAAAAATTAAAATACAGCAAAAAAAAAAAAAAGGATCCAAAGAAAGACCTCCATTTCAACTCCAGAATTTTTTCCAAAACTAAATCTCACCACGCCTTTTCTCACTCACACCACATCTTGCCTAGATAGGTGGAAGACACCACACTACAGATACAATCCATCTGTATCAGGTTTGTATGGCAAGGCTTTGGTAGCAGAGGGCTACATGGGTGGCTTCTGTGAGAAGCTGCCAGAAGCTTCCCCTATGCCCAATAGAGCTAATGCCAGCCGGCTCCAAGATGGACCCACCGCTGGCCAAGGCCAAGCCCATCAGCAATGGTGGCAGCACCTCTGGGATAAAATATTTAAGAAGGGGGATGGGAAATGTGGAACAACAGATGAATAGAGAAGTGAGAGTATATGAGAGCAACAACTCTGCAGATACCAAAGTCAGTGAAAGAGGATGGGGAGAAGGTGGTCCAGCTGCCAGAGCAGAGATACCCCTACAGCCCATGGAGGTTAATGGTGGAGCAGATATCAACCTGCAGCCCATGGAGGACCTCACAATGCAGAAGGTGGGTGCCTGAAAGAGACCGTGACCCCATGGAGACCCACCCCTCACTGGAGCAGGCTCCTGGCCAGACCTATGGACCCGTGGGGAGAGGAGACCATGCTGGAGCAGATTTGCTGGCAGGATTTGGGACCCCACAGGGGACCCACGCTGGAGCACGCTGTTCCTGAAGGACTGTATCCCATGAAAACAACCCACACTGGAGCAGTTCAGGAAAAACTGCAGCCTCTGGGAAGGACTCATGTCAGACAAGTTCGTGGAGGACTGTCTCCTGTGAAAGGGACCCCACACTGGGGTCCCTACACTCCCCCCACTTCTGAAGAAGTGGTAGAGCAGAGACAATGTGTTATGAATTGATCACAACCTCCATTCCCCTTGTCCATGTGCCACTTGCAGGAAGGAGGCAGAAAAAATCAGGAGTGAAGTTGAGCCCAGGAAGAAGAGAGGAATAGGGGAAGGTATTTTAAGATTTAGGGTTTTTTTTTTTAGGGACCCCACACTGGGGTCCCTACACTCCCCCCACTTCTGAAGAAGTGGTAGAGCAGAGACAATGTGTTATGAATTGATCACAACCTCCATTCCCCTTGTCCATGTGCCACTTGCAGGAAGGAGGCAGAAAAAATCAGGAGTGAAGTTGAGCCCAGGAAGAAGAGAGGAATAGGGGAAGGTATTTTAAGATTTAGGGTTTTTTTTTTTCTTCTCATTTTTCTCCTCTGATTTGGTTTGTAATAATTTAAATTAATTTTCCCCAATTAGAGTCTGTTTTGCCTGTGACAGTAATTGCTGAGTGATCTCTCCCTGTCCTTAGCTCAGCCCATAAGCCTTTCATTACATTTTCTCTCCCCTGTCCAGTTGAGGAGGGCAGCAATAGACTGGCTTTGGTGGGTACCCGGCCTCCAGTCAGGGTCAACCCACCACACCATCCAAATCAGACAGGAAGAAAAAATCTTCCAAAATAAAATAATATTCAAAAATATCATAGTAACTCCAGTCTTTACTTATGCTGATAAACCTTTTGGGTAAAGCATACAAAACCTGCTTATTACACTCCGTTCAATAGCAGTAGCTTCAATAATGCTCAGTAAACAACTCTTTTAATGCAAATATCATTTTTTGAAGCAAAAGACATTGAGCTCTAATTTCCATGCTCTACTCAGACAAGTAGCAGAGTGAGGGAGCCACAAAGCTCTGGACTACAAGGCATTGTGTTTGGTGTAAAGTGACAGTTTTCAGACTGACTGGTGGGCTTAGGTTTCGTAACATATTACGATACACACTTCACTGTAAACCCACCATTGCAATGTCAATAAAAGACAGGCACAGAATTGCTTATTCAAAGATTCCAGTGAGCAGCTCGTTGTCATCTCCATCACAGACACAAAACATATGCTACAAAGCTAAAACATCTTACTGCTTCTGTCTGCTGAATTTTACATTTGCTAATGACTGATACAGAAACAGGTGCTGCTGTAAAGTCATGGGAAAGCACTGTTAGCCATATGACTATGGCAATAATGGAAAGTTGTCCACAAGAGGGGAAGACTTCAAATTAAAACATGTGTAATTCATTTCCTTCGTATAATATTCTCTGGTGACATCTGTACAGACCTCCATGCATTAGCAATCTATTTGTGATGTTTTGCAATTGGTTCGAAAGCAGTTTTTTCTCTGTGGAGTGACAGCAGCAGCAGTGATTAAATGAAGCTGGAATGGAAGGTCCTGCTGAGCCTCCCCTGCCGGGGAGCAGCCACTGTACTTGGAAACTTTAGGGAGTTTTTGTGGGTTTTTTCTTGTTTTCCTTGCCAATTTGTGATTTGTTCTGTTTGACTTACTTCCCCTTTCCTTAAGACTGTCACTATCTATGACAAGCTAATTATGATATATTCATTTCTGAATACTTTTAGAGAGATGTCCCAGAATGTCAAATAATGTTGTAATAGAGATGAGGAGAAAACAGCAGGTGCTTGACATCTAATTTAGTTAGAGCTGCCAGCCTGAAATAAGAGAAGAAATGAACATACAACACGTACCGTGCATATATTTATTAAATCTCTAGGTACTCAAATTAGCCTAGCCAATAGATCTCACTGTTGTTCTGTATTTCTTATCTACTACACATTTACAGAGAAGGAGAAAAGCGGTTTGGAGCATCCATCTTCTCTGCAACTATTAACCTACAGATTCATCAGAAGTGGAACTAAGACTCAATACCAGGATATTCCCCTCGCATTCAAGAGCGGCTGGAGCTGCTCCACATCTCACGGAAGAGGCATCACACTTTTCAGGGTTCACACTTAGATAAGCAGTCAGAGAAAATGCTCATAAATATTACTGCCACAATCATGAACAGTCCTGCCTGTCAAGTCTAGGGAATCATGATGTTATGAGTCATTCCTAACAAAACCATGAATTTAAATGTAAGTTGATCTAGACTTCCTCTGACCCCCAGATCTCAAATAGTTTGTGGAGAAAATCCTTCTCTGTTCACCAAATCACAAGCTCCCAAGACAGTAGTAACATTAGTGGGTTTAGGGAAGATAGGAGAAGCTGTAGTAGGAAAGGTTTTAGGCACCAAAAAGACATATACATATCTTCCTATCACTTATATTGTTTTTAGCTATCTTCTAGCAACACTTGCATTATTTTGTCATTAATGCTTTCTTATCCCAGCTCTAGCACTACAACTATGCACAAGTCATGATAGTGCCTCTCCCTCTAGACAGGGACCTCCACAGACCTCCTGAGAGAACTGCAAGAAAACTTCTGAAATGAGAGGCAGCTTTGCATTAGTTGAGTGAGCCTTCAAAGCCAATAAGGCTGTTGGAGAAAATCATGTCACTATTCTTGAATCAGAACAGGCCCATGACAGAAAACTGTATTCTTTTGGATTAAGTTTCCTCCATCCCATGATTGCTCCAGGACAAAACCAAAACCATGCTGTCCTATTCATGAGCCCTGGAAACGGGACTAGAGAGACCTGTTTAGGTAGAAATTTACTGTAACTCTGCTGTGAAACAGTACTTTATTTGTGTGCCATTCAGCCCTTCTAAGGTTTGGCAAGGATACTAAGGTGACCTGTAGGCAAGAATGAAGTACCGTGTTTCGCTGTACATTAGGGGAGAAAGGCTTTGGCTTTTTTCTGTTAGCTCTCAAGATTCAATAATAGCAATAATAACTTTCACTGAATTTCACTGAATTTCACTGAATTTCTAGAGTTGGAAGGGACCATAGAGATCATCTAGTCCAACTCCCCTGCTGAAGCAGGATTGCCTAGAGCTAGAGCATGTTACTCAGGACTACATCCAGGCGGGTTTTGAAAATCTCCAAAGAAGGGGACTCCACAACCTCCCTGGGCAGCCTGTTCCAGGGTTCCGTCACCCTCACCGTGAAGAAGTTTCTCCTCATATTTGAGTGGAACCTCTTATGTTCCAACTTGTGCCCGTTGCCCCTCGTCCTCTCGGTGGGAACCACTGAAAAGAGTCTGGCTCCCTCCTCCTTCAACCCTCCCTTGAGATACTTGTAGGCGTTGATAAGGTCTCCCCTCAGCCTTCTCTTCTCCAGACTAAAGAGTCCCAGCTCTCTCAGTCTCTCCTCATAAGGGAGATGCTCCAATCCCTGAATCATCTTTGTAGCCATACGCTCGACTCTTTCTAGTAGATCCCTGTCACGTTTCAAATGGGGAGCACAGAACTGGAAATAGTATTCCATTTGGATTAAGTTTCCTCCATCCCATGATTGCTCCAGGACAAAACCAAAACCATGCTGTCCTATTCATGAGCCCTGGAAACGGGACTAGAGAGACCTGTTTAGGTAGAAATTTACTGTAACTCTGCTGTGAAACAGTACTTTATTTGTGTGCCATTCAGCCCTTCTAAGGTTTGGCAAGGATACTAAGGTGACCTGTAGGCAAGAATGAAGTACCGTGTTTCGCTGTACATTAGGGGAGAAAGGCTTTGGCTTTTTTCTGTTAGCTCTCAAGATTCAATAATAGCAATAATAACTTTCAGCATTAAAAATATCATGGTCTGTTACACACAGAAATTTATATATATAATAGTGTCTTATTAAAAAAACCAAGTTTTCTTTGGGTGCTCTGCCACCTCTGAAGTATGCAACCATATGAGGAGTGGGAAGAAAAGACACTAATTATTGAACTGAGAATGGAGGAATATAGTCCTTGTGAGATTCAAAAGACCCCCAGGAAACTAGACTTCTTTGTAAAGCACTTCTGAGATTCATGTGCTCACGGATCAAGTGCTTTTGCTTTCTTTAAAGCAGCTGAATGGATACCAAAGAAGTCCTACATATAAGAGTACTATCTGCAAGACCTCAAAAATGACAACTATATTCACCACTGCAAATTGCTAAGTCAGTAACCCTAATCCTCAGGTATAGTACTCACTTTTTTCCAGCATAAAAAGCACAACTTTCTTAGCATTTATGAAATTGAATCTATAACCGTATCTGAAATTCAAGCACATGCCCTGCGCTGCTCTTCAGCAGACCTGCATCAAGTTAGCACTTTTACATTTGAGTAATTTAAACCTGCAAAGAGTTGACTATGCCTCTCGATTTTTTGGTGCTCTGCACCACTAATGAAAAAAAATATCTTGTACCAAAGAATATAGCATAACACAAAGATTAAGTATTTCCAACAGCATAATGGCCAAAACCTACATTTTTATAGCTGGCGCTATGCATTCTTTATAACACTAGCAACACCTGTAGCAAACGGCAGTTATTAACCAGAAGCCTGGGGCTATCGTGGTCACCTCAATAAATTCATGCTGCAAGTCAAAATGCAAAGCCGCTCTAATGTAAAACATGCAAAGTCCTTTCTGCCATAAGCTGTATATTTTAACTGGAGCTGTGACACCGTTATGCCATGAACCAGGCTGGCCGTCTGCCCACGTCCAAATCATTGGTCTGAAACTTTAAAGCTATGGGGTCTAATTTCTCTGCTAGAAAAGGTACCCTGTGGGGCTAATCAGTCTGGACAGAGGATTAGATAAACATCACAACATTTCTGCTACAATGCAAGCTAGCTGTCAGTATAGATATGCCTATTGTGTAAAAACACTCCAAGTGTAACACCTTAACTCCTAGGTAAGATGCCAGCTCTTAGGAAGGACCTTACTGACACTATCTAAACTGGTAGATGTAGAAGCACTAAGTTCTCCAGTCTAGACAGATACCCTGGCTGCAACCACTCCCATACTGCAGTGAAACTTGCACCTTGATCTTTGCAGGAGAGAAATCCAGGAACACATGCTGGAGGACACATGATGAGCCCTCCAGGTCCTTCATTGGGCATTTTAGGATCAGGACCCTAGGACACACTGACAAGTGCACCTGTCCCTCACCATGAACACAGTAGTAAAAAAAATGGGGGTTTTGATTTATGCAAGACAAACTCAGCAGAATTTTCCTCTTTCTTTCAAACACTTAAAAGAGTTATCAATCGTGTTCATTTTTTGATGGAGGGCAGTTTTATACTTGGTTTCATCTGCATGAGTTAACTCAAAACTACCTAAACACTGCCAGAGTCAAGCTAGCTGTTATCTTAAATAAGACTATTATCAAATTATCAAACTGTAAATCCTTCCAGTCCCTGATGTTCTAGATGGTTTTGTTACAGATATTGCATGAAGACGTTGCAATCTCCTGCAAACTAGTTGTCTCAACAAAAACTTAAGAACAGTATTCTTTTCGCCAATCTGACAATTACATGCAAAGAAATCACCAACAGGATTTCATAACAAATTCTGAGAGGTACCCTAGAACATGTGCAAAATACTTTTACAGTTGCTTACAAATCCCCCCCCTGCAACTGGCACAAGTAGCCAGGTAAAACCAAATAACCCGATTCATTCACGGTAAATCAGTGAAAATATTCATTCAGACTAAACTTTGGATCCAGCCCAAAATCCAGAATCATTAAAAAAAAAAAACCCCACACCAACGAAAGCAAAACAACTAGCCATATCATTGAAATCCTTATTCATAGAGCTATGGGCGTAACACAGCAGCAAGCCCAATGTACAGTGAAAGAATACACCCAAGTTTGGGTGAGAAAACAAATTTAAGTGACAGAATAATCAAAGGAGGTTCAAGAGCCTGCTCTGCCACTTCAGTAAATGTATTGCACTGCCAAAAGAAGGTTTTATAAAGAGTGTTCAGCAACTTCAGTAGCTTTTAATAAGTGCTTACTATAACCTTTCTCAATCTTATGTCTTCCCTCTTTTCTAATACAATCTAATATGCAATTTGCCTTTTTTACTGAAACTGTTCAATGGGATCATGGTTTCAACAATTTTTTCCACAATAATCCCCAAGTATTTTTCTTGATCACTGTGCTGGATGATTGTTCCATTTAGCAGGTATTCCCCAGATTATTTAGTTCCTTCAACTTTAATTATCTTACATTTCTCTACATTGAACTCTATTTGCCATCTGCTGGCCTAGTCTCAAGTGAAACAATTCCTTCTAATTTTGATTGCATTATATTGCATTATTTTTTCTGCCTCTAATCCTGGTATATGCAATCTTGGAGGTTTTGTTTTCAATATTCTTTTTCAAATCAGCTTGGTAGGTGTCAAGAGAAATGGCTCAGCCAGTTCAGAAAAGAAATAAATCCTTTAGGAAAAAAATCTTTGCTCTCAATATGAATTTAGGTGTTCTTCAGCAACTCAAAAAAATAAATTTCATTTTTCATATAACACAGGAAATATAAATTACACATTGCCATACATACAGCCTGTGTGCTGTGTCCTTTTCTCTCAAGGAAAGATCTGAAAGTCAGGGTTCAGAATAAATTTTTCAGCATTCTGAAGACTTCTCTGAGCTTGTGAAAACCATTTATTCTTAAAATTGGACTTCAACTGACCTTTGAATTAGCTGATGATTTCAGCTCCCTATTGCAAGTTTTGCTGTCTTTTATTGGCAACTAATAGCTGTATTTTGCACTTGGAGGAACCAAACCAAAGCCTATTGCAACTAGTTAGTTTTCCCATTGGCTCTAGTTGGCTTTGGCTCAGGATTGTCTAGTATTTTCCACTTGAAGAACTCCAGCTAGCTTAATTACAGAAAGAAAATTTCTTAAATTTACCTTTCACAGAAGATAAAATTTAATCCCAGAGGTTAACTACATTTTTTAAGATCAGCAATAGGTTTTGATCATGGCTTTTTAAAAATTTGCTGAAGAAAAGTTTGCAGTAGAATAGGGCAAGAATCTCCATGAAAAATCATGAGACTAACCAGATTACCCTTAGCTTTATTCCACATTAGAGTGTTTTTCAGCATGTCTGCTTGGAAGCAGACTTTATCTATAGATTCTATCTGGAGACTGTGAGGTTAACTCACATTCAGATTAAGTCATTAACTTCCTACCTCAGGAATTTGGTAATAAGTGATTTTTTTTCTACCACCAGAAAGAGAATCAAAATATATTCAAAATAGAATTAGCTAACTGATTATTTTTTTTCACCTGGTGAGCAGCAGGTTTTGATTTTCTCTGCCACTGTAATGATATCCTTTAATAAGGGCAAAGAATCAGGTTTTTCTAAAGATCAGAGATTCTGATGACAACGAAAGTTAGAAAAACAGTATCTTGAATTCAGGTCCCGCTAAGGAAGGGTGGGGCTTTTTTCCCAATATTTCTAAATGTTTTTGTCTGTTTCAAATACAGATAGATATAAATATATATATATTCAAGTTTGACTGGAGCAACCTGCCTTAGCTGGACCTGCTTTGAGGTCCTTCCAACCTGGGTTCTGTAATTCTAAAGCCCTGGAAACGGATCCACTCACACACACCAGTAGTCTTCCTAAATACATATGCAACAAATCCTAGGGGTGACTGGCACAAGAGACATTTTTACATCTGAATTTTAAAAGATGCTTTTATATCTTATTGAGATTTCTCATTAACATCACTTCATAAGGGTAAGAGTTTTAAAATACCAGAAATTCCAGATGTCTGTAATAAAAAAAAAAAAAAATCATATTTAAGGAAAGGGTTTGCTTTCAAAACCAAGTTTTTTGCACATTCATACCCTTCACTTCCTAGGGGGACTGCTCTATCTGAATGGCTAGATTTGGAACACATCTACGTATGTGGTATAGCAGACTGAACTCTCTCTTTAAAACAACAACCTGGTCTACCAATCATACTTCAGCAACTCAACTCAGGTTACCCTTAGGGGCTGTACCCTTCCTAGTCAATTTCCTGCTGCGATGAAGCAGTTGCTCTTGTTTAATTTCTGAAGGGATTTGTTTAGCTCCGTGACAGCATTGATTATGTATAAAATTATCAATTATCTAGTATTATTGTTTAGAATAATCTTCATACATATTTACAGAAAAGTCTCTCTCTATAGCTCTTTTATCAGTTTCCACAAAATGAGTACCTTTGCTTGAAGACTGCCTTTTGAAAAACATCAGAGGAATCAGTTATACACAAACGCATTTTAACTAGGCTTTGAAAAACCACAGAAGTGTTTATGCTCTACCCAGCCCTCTTAGCAGGAGCTTAAATAATGAACAGGAACCTCTGCCCCAGTGGCACAAAAGAGTTGGCACAGAAGCATGTCAGTCTCCTACTGCTCTCCCTTATCCCTCTGCCACCGCTGGCACAGTCGTCCTGTGGAGGAGAGCAAGTGAGGGCAGTCGTTGCTATTTCTAAAGCAGCTTTAATTCTCCATCAGCTTCCTGCCAAGAAATCTGCAGGGTCAACAGGGAATGTTGTTAGGGAGTCACAGTTCTTGTTGCTTGGGTTTTAAGCTTTACTGAAGCTTCAGCTTTGTTAAACATTTATAATACCTTAAGAAATACACTGTAAGCACTGATAAGGGACATCTGCACTATACAGAATATTCCTCCCACTCCACTAATAATGGACCCAACCGTACCTTTAAGAGGCAAGTCCTCGCACTTGCTAAGAAGTGCAGTTATCCACATCTTAGTGCTTTACTTTTCTGCTCAAAGAATTCCCTATCTTACTAGTTCCAGAATATTGTGTCTATTCTTATGAAATCTTATTTCATCATTTCTTTCATCTAGTAGGCTGATACTGGCCCTCCACACTCTCTTATTAGACAAATTAGGGGATTCTTCCCCTTTCAGTGAACTGTACATTAATTTAAATTTTAAAATATATAAATAGAAGAGGTGCTGTCTTCATCCCCCTGAGAATCTTTGAAGACAACTTCTTTAGTATCTTCTTCAGCATTACTTAACGTCTATTTAGTCATTGTGGTTCTATAACCACTACATCATATGGTGTGTCAAGAACAAGACATTAAGCCTTCCATCTTATACTATTATTTTTGTCTCTGCACAACACAAATGTCATACCTACCTACATCAGTATTTTACTCTCAGTGGTAGGTAGGTACACAGTTTCAACTACAAGATCCATAATAGCTTCTTGCAAACACCTTCTGGGTACAGCATCTTTACTAGATTGGCATACAATCTTCCCTAGATTTACTGCAAAATTAAACCACGCCTCAAAGCTACTCTTCAAAATCTCCTAGCATCTCCAACAAGCTCTGGTAAAAACTATGGATTTCCATCCATTTTTAGATTATGTTTAGAGACGGGACTATCATTCAGTGTGAGTCCTACAGTGCTGAGGTTCAGGTTCATCACACACAACCAAGGTACCAAAGGCAGGTGTGCAATAATCGTGAGCTCCCTCTGTAATCATTAGAGATAGATGTTTCCAGAAAGCAATTCAGATTTCCAATGGAATGAATGGCTCTTGGAGTGTGTTTACCTCTTTTAAGTGACTACAGAGGGGGCCTGACACAACAATGTACTCATCGTAGTCATGTCAGTGTAATGCTAACAGTTAAGTGGCTGGAAGATCCAATCTGTTTCTGACTATCAAATAATGTTACACTAGATAAAAATTAACACGGGCGCACACATTTCTCTCTGAGTCAAACACTGAGCAGAGTGTAGGAACCAAAAGTAAGTACCTTACCCAGTTGATCAACATAATTTGCATGTAATAGAGCTATGAACTGTACAAAAGCCAACAAATGCCCATCCTAACTTCATTTAGAGCTCCCATATCCTTCCAAGAGCCCTTCATAATGGTGCCTGTGTTATAGAATTATTCCTAACTTCATTTCAACACCCATGCCTTCCCATCAGTAAAATGGCCCCTTATTCTTGCTATAAAACCTGTGTGTGTAAGACTCGCCTGTAAAAATAATAATAACTTTATCAAGCATTTTTTTAGGAACATGCTGAACAAGTTCAAATGTAGTTAATTGTAATAAAATCATTACAGGTTGCAATGCCACGTGACGCTCATAGCAAAGTGAACTCAGTAAGAATAAGAAGTGGTGGTGTGTCTTACTCCCTTGTAAGGAAACAGAATCATTATTATAAGTCAGTCAAGCTTCATTGGCAAAACAGCAGCATTTGTGAGTCAGAGCAGCACTAGCAGACAGCAGGCTAGCCTATTTGATCCATTTTTAAGTCCATTTCTATTAGCCTTCAACTACTATTTTCAATAGTATAATGTTTAAACTGCTTACCATAACACAAAATAACCTTCCCCAATGTATAACTGAAGTATTCAATAAAAGAGGTATTCTGGCAAGTAATGAAAAACAGGGCACTATATACAGGAGTAAATATTTGACTGGTTCTTCAAAAGAAAATTGCAGCATTTCAATATTTACTTTCACTCAGAACTGTTGATTATTTCCCTGCTGAGCAATAAAAGAGGAAAATTAAAAGTACCTTCATAATCACTTGATCCTCCTTTTAAAAAATAATATTTGCCAAAATATTCTTTGTATTCCTATTCTTCATGAATTAGAAAATGTAAACTTGCAAATACATCTGGAAGTGCTACTGTTTTAAAATAGCATCTCAAACTTTGGTTTTCCTATCTGCTCTCTGCCCTAAAGCGAATAGCAATTTCTCACTATGACAAGATGGATCTGGCATCCTCAAGCTATATCAGCATGAACTATCATCAGCACTTGCTGAGCATCCATCTCACGTTATATACAGCTCCTAACACGTTTATGCTACAATGGCAATTATAAAAGTAACATTGGCTGCCTGCAGATGGTTATTTGATCCATAACAAAAATGAGTCTTCTTATTGTTTATTATCACTAGCGTAAAATCCATCCTGCCTGAGCAGAAGACAGACAACAGATCTCTTATCTCTTTAACTACATAGTCTCTTGAAAGTAAATCATCAGTTATACATGGTGATAAGGATGCCCCAAAATGTCACTTAAATTTTGATCATTCAAAACATTTGAAATAAATCTCATCTAAAGCAGTAAGAATAGCCTGACTGCCCACACCTTTCTTCAGAATTAAATGTGTATTAAACACAATTAGGTATAATTCACAAGACAGAAAGTCACCTTTTTTCCTGGTTCCCACCTAGCAGGCATGCAATTGGTACCAATTTGTGAATCTTGTCTCCATCTTCACTGGGCAAAATAACTCAATTAGGCAGTGTGCTGTTCCTAGGATGGGTAGTATGATATAATTTATTTTCTTTTAAAGATTCAACCTGACACTTATTTTGAAATACTTACTCTATAAGCAAAGGCTAAATCCTTGGTTATACCTGAAAGCAGCTTTTCAGCATTAACCTTATTTATCCACACCAAACCTTGAGTTTCTGATGATGGAAAGTAAACAAAGATGTTTGATTTTTTCTTACTTTGACTACCTGAAGTTATACCAATAGGCTAAGCAAGGCCTCTGGGCTCTTCTTAGGGTCAATAGTGAGACAGGCATTTCCAGAGGGCAATTCGTCTCATCCCAAAACAAATGTTATGATACAGAGTTGATGTATTGTATTTGTTCACCACTGAAAAAATGAGACACCTGCTTTTTGAGATAACTAAAGATAAGAACGTCCTCTCAAAGACTGTCTTTGTCCAAAGTAGTACATGACTCAGTGAAAGCAAACCAGCACCAGCATTCACGGAGTAGTGGCTACAGCCAGCCTGTTAATTACTGGCCTAATTGCAGGACAAAGGCAACAGTATATCAGAGAAGAACAAAGAATATGTTATGATTAATTAGAACTATGCCACAGATAATTTAAATTCTGGTATAGGTAAAATGCTACATAATTGTAACAGTATTTTTTTCTCTATTACTGGAACACTTTAAAAAGCCTTAGGAAGGAAAATGTGTTCTTTTTCAAAGAACACATGGCTGAAAAACATTAGCCCATCAGTCACCTGAGAAGACTGGATTTTATGGATAACTATGAAATGAGGAAAACGTTGTCAAAATTAATTTTATATTTCCTACTTTTGTCAGCTTGCATGAGTAACTTCCATCCCCTTTTGCACAGCTCTTAATGTATTAAAAATAATGAATAAAAGAGACTCTAACAGGAGAAGTCAAATATGACAATATAATTAAATTACTCAGCATCCAGAAATCTCTTGCTTTTCAGATCTATGAGTTAAGTATATGCCAATTCAATTTCCTTAAACACTTGACAGGACCTATTTTCTATGAGATTTCTTGCTAACAGGCTTTCAGTCACATTAAGTGCTCACAAAGTGCACAGAAGTTGTATTTTACTGCATCGCCCTAATTGAGCTGTCTTGGCTAAAGTAGCTGAATGTTACAGAAATGTTTATTATACAAGCCCACTTAGTCTCAAACTAGAAAAGAACATTCCTGTACATTTGAGTATCATTTATCCTAGAAAAAAGAAAGCAAAAGGTCTTTCATCACCCTCTCATTTCAGTGAATTATGCTTATGAAGTTCTTTTACAACTCAAAACCTGGTTTCACTCCAAATTCTGAAGGGCAAAGTCTCAAATACCTTTCAGTTGCCTCTTATTACATTTGATGTCTCTTTCTGACCAAGAAGTATAACTTAGTTCCTTCTGGCATTCAGTGCTAACTTCCTATTTATAACTCATAAGTATTCATACCTCAGCAGCACTCTATGAATGGGGAAATGATATATTTTTGTTTTCAATAAACATCTTTCTGTGCGTGTTTGCCTTTCTTCTATAACTTCATTGAGATTTGCTTTTCCATTTCTTTTGAGCATCTGTCCATCCAGTTGAAATGTCATGTTTAAAGACACATACAACACAAAGAAAACAGAAATAAAAAATCCTAATAGCTGCATGTGAAATGCAACTGCGGCTGAAATGTTGCACACACCAAAAAATCTCTACCTATCTCATATGCCTTCCTCAGGGCAGCAAAGGAGGTAAGGATGGAAATCAACTTCTCTCAAGCAGTAGACTAAAATCCAGCTCTGTTACAGACTAAGGATGTGTTATAGCAACAAATTTATTGGATAAAAACTGTAGTAA
The DNA here is from genome assembly GCF_001431845.1 of Calidris pugnax. Taxonomy (NCBI): domain Eukaryota; kingdom Metazoa; phylum Chordata; class Aves; order Charadriiformes; family Scolopacidae; genus Calidris; species Calidris pugnax. The sequence goes on from NW_015090920.1 coordinate 11,164,347, forward strand.
AGCTATTTTAGTTGTAAAGCAAGATGACATTTATATACATTTACCTGATAGGGGCCACTGGCTCACCTGACCTTCTCTCGGGCAACTCTGTGTCCCTCTGCAGCGCGGCTCCGAGAGCTCCCAGCCGTGAGTACAGGGTAAAGTCACCCAATCTGACCCCCCTAATTTGGCCACAATAGATCAGCAGAGTCTATTCATTTGATCTGTGGGTTACACCTTATCTGCAATGGTGCTAGTGGCTCACCAACTCAGTACATGCCTTGGAGAAGATATGGCAATCTAAACAAGAGCCTTAAATACTAGACTTGACCTGCTTTCCTTCATTTCTGAATAACTCTGTAGTTTCTTTTGAAAACAAAAAAAAACCAACCAAAAAAATAAATTAAAAATCCAATACACAAAACCTGCACATCAGCTTAGGAGGCACTTCAAAACTACAGCAAACTTTGGTTTAAATCCAGTTTTTGCTTCAGTCTAGCCCCACTTATGCAAGATTCCCCAAAAATCCAACCCAAAATACTTCAACCTGAGAAGACAAAGGAGGAGAGAACAACAAATGAAAAACAGAGACTGAAAACTGTGTTTGTTTGTTGGTACCCAAAAAATCCCAAAATAAAGCAATAAAAAACCCATTCTTTTAGTAGGCTCCCTTCCCAACACGCAATCAGCATAATTACAGGCAGGGATATTAGATCACAAGACGGAAAGAAGCTTGCACACAGTGCCATAACAATAAAGTCTCTGCTGTCCTGTCAAATCTTCTTTTCCCCCGTGCACTACCTCTGCTTTTCCAACTAATTCATTTTAGTTAATTTCATCTACTTTTCTCAAGTGTCCTTTCACTATAATTCAGTGTCTACATTAGATCTGCACCTTGACTGATGGATTTTTTTCCCCTTATGTCCATGCTTGGCAAGCATTTAATAGTAATTAAAGATTTCTCTAGTCTATTCAAAGGGTACACAGATAATCAACAAGCAGTGACTTTGATTGATAGTCACTGTCATGAAAACTGGGGGATGAAACCTTTGAGTGAATTTCCTTGAAGAAAAGCTTTGTAGATAATATGTTCCAAACTACAGCCGAGCCGTATTTTTACCACATGCCAGTGTTGCTTAGAAAGATGGTACAGAATACCAGAGATTGGCACAATGAAAGAGATTTGCTGCAGCCATCTGAATTTCTCAGTGATCTCATTTGCCCTGGGGTATCTCACCTTCTCAATATTACTTTAGACTCCTTAGTGGTATGACATATCAACAGAAAATCAATAGCAATAAAACTACAGTGAATCAACCTTCATTGCTGAGAAATTAAGAGAGAAAGTGAATCTCATGGATTTCAAAATAATGATGAGAAATGACAAAAAAACCCAGCAGTGGTAAAAGGGCAAGAACAGCTAAAGGGTCTCCATGGGTCATCATTGCAAAACATTATTTCTGTATACGTATACTTGATTTAGTGCTGGTTACATGAGGTCTCTAGTACCACAAAAGCTAATCAGTCATTGCCTTGGATGACAGCCTTAGCACCTGTGCTTCATCAAACAGCAGGAAACCTTGTAAATTACCCAGAGAAGCAACTGGTGACCATACCACACGCCTGTGAGAATCCTGCAAATCCTGTTTCAGCACACTGATTAGGTTCATTTTCAATACTATTAAAGCCCACATAAACACTTTATAGATTATTTATCCTTTTGCCCTGATTACTGTTTTTAGGATCAAGTTAATGTCACTTCTGCTTCTTGCACTAACAGAGACGCATTATTTCTGATTTTTGAAGTAGTGCCAGCATGTCTTTGACAACAATCTAGAACATCTACTAATTTAAAAGGAAAATTAATGGCCAGAGAGTGATGGTATAGAAGACCCTAGGCACTTGTATTTGAGGAAAGATGGATTGTTTATTTACATGGGAGTGAAGTGACATGAAAATCCTTAAAAGTATTTGACTTGGTGCTGAAAGCCTTTGGTTTTTCTTTTTCTGAAGTTAAATTGCACCATTTTTTCACATTGATGAAATTTACTTAGAGTTCAATAGAAATTTTAGCTTAGGTGCCAGATCAAGGGGAGAAATTCCACCTATGTGGCTAGACCTCTATTTGTATCAGCAGGTAACAGTGCCAGAGTGGCTTGATAATATGCAGATGGATGTGAAACAAAGTAACTTCATGGGTTGCATCTCAAATTCCAGCCTGGAAACGTTTAAGATAATTCTGAGATTTATTGTTGCCAGCAAATGAAGTGATTTTATGCAGGTTTAAAAATGATTCAAAAGGGAGAAAAGACAAAAGAAGTCTGCTTCAAATATTAAGAGATGCGAGTTAATTCAGTGGATTTAGAAGTATTTGAAGTTGAAATCTACATTAATTCTGCCTTTCAACAAAAACCTGAATTCATGCAGAGAATATATGAGTGGCCACTAGTAACAAAGAGAAACACTGGTGCATTGAACACTTACTTCTGAGTTGTGTTTGTTAATACATTACACAGCATGACTTTACATCTGAGACAAATTTGGTCATTTTCTCCTTCCCTCTTTTGAAGGCTAGACAAGAAACACATTGTAAATTTCTGCCATATGAGATCTTGCAGTGGAAGAGAGCTGCAGGAACTCTTTGGAAAAAAAAAAAAAAAAAAAAAAAAAAAAAAAAAAA